>NC_092051.1:75138273-75438273 GCF_003086295.3 Arachis hypogaea | reverse complement strand
GTCTGTGGCATTTATGTATCCGGTGGTAATACTGGAAAACAAAATGCTTAAGGTCACGGCCAAGACTCATAAAGTAACTGTGTTCAAGAATCAACATACTGAACTAGGAGAATCATTAACACTATCTGAATTCTGAGTTCCTATAGATGCCAATCATTCTAACTTCAAATGATAAAGTGAGATGCCAAAACTGTTAAGAAGTAAAAAGCTAATAGCCCCGCTCATCTAATTAAGACTGATCTTCATAGATATTTTTGGAATTCATTGTATATTTTCTTCTTTTTATCTAACTTTGTTTTTAGTTGCTTGGGGACAAGCAACAATTTAAGTCTGGTGTTGTGATGAGCGGATAATTTATACGCTTTTTGGCATTGTTTTTACATAGTTTTTAGTATGATTTGATTATTTTTTAGTATATTTTTATTAGTTTTTAAATAAAAATCACATTTCTGGAATTTACTATGAGTTTGTGTGTTTTTCTATGATTTTAGGTATTTTCTGGCTGAAATTGAGGGACCTGAGCAAAAATCTGATTCAGAGGCTGAAAAAGGACTGCAGATGCTGTTGGATTCTGACCTCCCTACACTCAAAGTGATTTTTCTGGAGCTACAGAAGTGAAAATGATGCGCTCTCAATTGCGTTGAAAAGTAGACATCTAGGGCTTTCCAGAAATATATAATAGTCCATACTTTGTCTGAGTTTAGATGGCGCAAACTGGCGTTTAACGCCAGTTCTCTGCCCTATTCTGGCGTTAAACGCCAGAAACAGGTTACAAGTTGGAGTTAAACGCCCAAAACAGGTTACAACCTAGCGTTTAACTCCAGAAACATCCTAGACACATATAAAACTTAAGTCTCAGCCCCAGCACACACCAAGTGGGCCCTAGAAGTAGATTTCTGCACTATCTATCATAGTTTACTCATTTTCTGTAAACCTAGGTTACTAGTCTAGTATTTAAACAACTTTTAGAGATTTATTTTGGATCTCATGACATTTTCATGTTTTACATTGTATCTCTATGGCATGAGTCTCTAAACTCCATGATTGGGGGTGAGGAGCTCTACTGTGTCTCGATGAATTAATGCAATTACTTCTGTTTTCTATTCAATCACGCTTATTTCTATTCTAAGATACTCGCTTGTACTTAACTGTGATAAATGTGATGATCCGTGACACTCATCATCATTCTCAACCTATGAACGTGTGCCTGACAACTACTTCCGTTCTACCTTAGATTGAGTGTGTATCTCTTAGCCTCTTGGTTCATGATCAGAGTCTTCGTGGTATATGCTAGGATTATTGGCGGCCATTCCTGAGATCTGAAAAGTCTAAACCTTGTCTGTGGTATTCCGAGTAGGATCTGGGATAGGATGACTAAGAAAAACTTTAAACTCACGAGTACTGGGCGTAGTGACAGAGGCAAATGGATCCTATTCCAACATGAGTGAGAACCGACATATGATTAGCCGTGCGGTACAGTGCATTTGGACCATTTTCACTGAGAGGATGGATGGTAGCCATTGACAACGGTGATCCACCTACATACAGCTTGCCATGGAAGGAGACCTGCGTGCGTGAAGAAGAAGACAGTAGGAAAGTAGGGATTCAGAAGACAGAGCATCTCCAAAACCTCAATCTGTTCTCCATTACTGCATAACAAGTACTATTTAATTTATTCTTTTTATTCTTCATAAATATAATCACTCTTATCATTAATCTCCTGACTAAGATTTACACGAAAACCATAGACTGCTTCAAGCCAACAATCTCCGTGGGATCGACCCTTACTCACGTAAGGTATTACTTGGACAACCCAGTGCACTTGCTGGTTAGTGGTACGAGTTGTGAAGAGTGTGATTCAAAATTCGTGCACCAGTGATGCTGTTACAATAAAAGTCTGAACCTCAGAGGCAAAGGGGAAGAAATCCACACCATCGAACTTGAGGGAGTTTGAGGTCGGGAAGACCTTCGCCCACAACCTGAAAGCGAAATCAAAGAAGTCTAGATCGGAGATACCCCGGACAAAACAACAAATATCGGGGCAACCATAAAGAAAGAGGTGAAGGAGCCCCTGATACAGTTTCTAAGAGATAATGTCGACCTCTTCGAATGGAAGGCCACAGACATGCCGGGCATAGACCCCAAGCTAATGTGCCATAAACTGGCAGTATACCCAGGATCTCGGCCAATACAGCAGAAGCATAGGAAGCTTGGACCAGAAAGATCCTAAGTTGTGGAAAAACAAGTACAAGCTCTACTGGAGGCAGGATTCATAAGAGAAGTCATGTACCCCATATGGCTAGCCAATGTTGTCTTAGTGAAAAAGTCAAATGGGAAATGGCGGATGTGCACTGATTACACCGACCTCAACAAAGCTTGCCCAAAAGATCCCTATCCACTCCCAAATATCGATACTCTAGTGGATGCCTCCTCCGGATACAAGTACCTCTCGTTCATGGATGCTTACTCAGGATACAATCAAATCCCAATGTATCCACCCGATCAGGAAAAAACCTCATTCCTAACTCCAAAAGCAAATTATTGTTATGTCGTCAAGCCATTCGAACTTAAAAATGCAGGAGCTACTTACCAAAGACTAATGAACAAAGTCTTCACAGACCATATCGGGAAACTCATGGAGGTATATGTAGATGACATGCTGGTAAAAACACAAATTGAAGAGTTGCTACTATCCGACCTTACCAAAGTGTTTGACATTATAGGAAAGCACGATATGCGACTCAATCCAGCAAAATGCACCTTTGCAGTAGAATCTGGCAAGTTCTTGGGCTTCATGCTCACACAAAGAGGAATTGAAGCAAACCCGGATAAATGTCAGGCAATACTCGATATGAAAAGTCTAACTTGCGTCAAAGAGGTACAATAACTCAACGAAAGACTGGCAGCCTTGTCTAGATTTCTAGCTGGATCGGCCATAAGATCTCTCCCCTTCTACGCCACTTTAAGGAAGGGAAAGAGGTTCGAATGGACAATGGAGTACGAGCAGGATTTCTGGGATTCCAAAAAGTTCCTGGGACAACCATCTATTCTAACTCGACCACGAGAAGGAGAACCACTTGTATTGTACCTCGCAGTAGGAAGTCGGCGATAGCCTCAGCACTAGTCCGAGAAGACGGGAATGGGCAACAACCCATCTACTTCGTCAGTAAAGCTCTCCAAGGGGCAGAACTGAACTATCAAAAGATAAAAAAGTTCGCTTACGCCCTCATACTAACTTCTCGATGACTTCGTCCCTACTTTTAAGCTCACACCATCAAGGTTCGGACTAACCAGCCCATAAAAGGTATCCTACAGAAAATGAATCTAGCCGGAAGAATTTTACAATGGGCACTCGAGCTATTAGAGTTCGATCTCCAATACGAAACTTGAACGGCCATCAAGTCCCAATATCTGACCGACTTCATTGCTGAGTACACGGACACTCCGGGAATTCCCATATAATGGAATCTCTACGTAGACGGCTCCTCGAACAAAACCAGAAGTGGAGCAGGTGTGATAATAGAAAGCGACCAGGGAACCCAAATCAAACTTTCCCTCAAATTTGAATTCCCTGCTTCAAACAACCAAGCCGAATATGAGGCATTACTAGCTGGTTTGAAGCTGACTAAGGAGGTTGGAGCTCAAAAGCTTATCATTTTCAGCGATTCATAAGTAGTCACCTCACAAATAGCAGGGAGCTACCAAGCCAAGGATCCCACCATGAAAAAGTACTTGGACAAAACCAGGGAATAGCTCGAACATCTTGGGGAATATGAGGTCCACCACATACCTCGGGAACAGAATGCTCGAGCTGATGCACTCTCAAAACTAGCCAGCACCAAACCAGGGGGCAACAATAGAAGCCTCATCTAGAAAATACTACAGAACCCGTCAATCTCGGAAGAAGAAAAGTTCCAAGCCATAACAGGTCTAGATCAAGGATGGATGACTCCTATAATTAACTAACTCAAAACAAAAACACTCCCCACAGATAAGAAGGAGGCAAAGAGGTTAAAACGGAAGGCACAATACTACACCATCATAAATAACACTCTATATAAGAGAGGGATTTCAACACCACTGCTAAAATGTGTGCTGACTTCCAACACAATGGAAATTTTAGAAGAAGTACAGTGGCATCTGTGGAAACCATCTCGTAGCACGAGCTCTCGCCAAAAAAGTACTCCGAGCCGGATTCTATTGGCTGACTTTACAAAAAGAAGCAACAGAGTTCGTAAAGATGTGTTCACCATGTCAGAAACATGCTAATTTCCACATCGCCCCACCAGAGAAACTCACCAGCATAACCTCACCCTGGCCATTTGCAAAGTGGGGACTCGACCTCCTTGGGCCCTTCCCTCAAGGATCAGGACAGGTCAAGTTCCTCATCATAGGGATAGTCTATTTCACCAAGTGGATTGAGGCAGAACCCTTAGCTAACGCCACTGCTCAAAGAAGTCGAAAATTCCTATATAGAAACATCGTCAAAAGGTTTGGGGTTCCTCACTCCATTACCAGAGATAATGGTACTCAATTCAAATACGCAGGCCTTAGAAGATTGGTGGCCGACTTGAAAATAAAGCACCAATTCACTTTTGTAGAACATCACCAGGCTAATGGACAGGCAGAGGCCGCCAATAAAGTCATATTAGCTGGATTAAAATGGATACTATAGGACGCAAAGAGAGCCTGGGCTGAGGAACTCCCACAAGTCCTATGGGCATATCGGACCACTCCACACTCAACGACGAGGGAATCACCCTTCCCACTAGCTTACGGAATGGAGGCAATGATCCCAGTGGAAGTTAAAGAAGAGTCCCCCAGAACAATTTTTTTACAATGAAGAGGCCAACCCCAAACTTCAAAAAAAAGAGCTCGACTTACTTCCAGAAATACGGGAAAGAGATCGGATCAGGGAGGAGGCGTTAAAACATCGAATGGCCTCAAGATACAATTAAAAGGTAGTACAATGAGGTTTTGCCAATAACGACCTCATCCTAATCCAAAATGATATTGGAACAAGTCGACTTGGAAAGGGAAAATTGGCGGCTAACTGGAAAGGACCTTACCGAGTCACAGAGGTATTGGGAAAAGGCTACTACAGGGTTTCCGAACTCGAGGGGCGAGAGCTACCAAGGTCATGGCACGCCTGCAACCTAAGAAGGTATTATACTTAGGAGGTAATAAAGATCTTAGACCAACGTGCACTCTTTTTCCTAAAAAGGTTTTTTAACGAGGCGCCAAGCCAAGATCTATAAACTGCCTGACCTAGAAGGGTAAACACCCATATGTATATTGTTTTCCTATTTGTCTACTTTCTATTTGGAATAAAACTTTTTAGATTCTTTCTACAAATCCTCTCTACAGGTCGGCAAGGTGAAAAATAAATTCATCGCCCGACCACGATGAAAACCGAATTCATCGTTATCAACAAAGGTCGACAAGGTGAAAACTAAATTCACTGCTCGATTAAAGATAAAACTACTGATCGGCAAGGTGACATTCAAACTCATCGTCTGATCATGATAAAATCGACAAAGTTATAAAAAAGTAATCCATAAGCTGAGGCCTGGCCAGCCCTGACTAAAAAATGGATTACTAATAACTTAAGTATGGACCGACATGAAGAAGTCGAACCAATCTACCAAAGCAAACAAAAAGTTATAAAAAATAATTCATAGAAAGAGGCCTGACAAGGTCTGAGAAAAATGGATTGTTATAACTTGGGATGGACCGACATAAAGAAGTCGGACCAGACCGATCAAAACGACAAAAAAAGTTATAAAAAAAAAGCAATTCATAGAAAGAGGCCTGATCAGCCCTTATGAAAGGTGAATTACTAGAAATAACTTAGAAACGACCGACATGGAGAAGTCAGCCCAATGCGATTAAAGCTACAAGAGTTATAAGTAGTAAATCCATAAAAAAGAGATCCGGTGAGATCCAATTTAAAAATGGATTACTCGCACAACTCAACGAAAGGCGTGCGCTAGAAGGGACACAGCTCAACCCAAAGAAAGCCACGACCTCTCCCAAAATCAAATAAAAAGGGTTCTATGAGAATACTAAAAAGAACGGTCAAACAAGGCTAGCCTCAAAAAAGCACTTCGACCAAAACCGGAAAGAAACCAACACTAAGGAAATCAAAAAAGAGTTCGGACAAAAAGCTCCAACACTCTTGAAGATTCCTGGAAATGCCAAAAGATTACAAAGAAAATCAAAGCTATTATCATTAACACTCAGAAGGCCACCCGAAGGTCGACCTCAAGAGTTCAAAAAAGCATCTATTTTTCCAGTAAAAGTTGCTAAAGAAAAAGCAACTATAAAAGTCACAGTCAAACACAAATTATCAAAATAAGAGTTCAAAAGCCCACAGACCGGGCTATAAAAGATACATAAGCAATACTACAAAGGCTTCAAAGATTCTCCTGTGGCGGCATCTCGAGGTGAAGGAGGACGAGTTTGGAGGGGGACAGCATCAACGGTCCCATCCTACCGGTTCAGGATCTAGACATCAGGATTCGACTCAAGATGGTCGACCTCAGCTGTAGGAGTTGGAGAAGTCGGGACAGTAGAAGTCTTGGTGGATGGCACGGGAGGTGGATCTACATCATCCTCATCTTCATTCGGGACAGGAACAATCTTCCCATTTTCCACAATATTGTCCAAACTGAAGAGAGACAGGTTGAGATCGGAAGTAAGAACTCGGACCTGATCTTTCAAATTTTCATAAGCAGAAGTCACACTGCCCACGAGATGACCCTGAAGTTTGGCATTATTAGCCTGAGCAGACTCCAACCTCTCCCTGAGCTCTACCATCTCGCCATAAGTTAGGACATAGCTCTCCTTATGCTTTTGAGCTATCTCCTCAGCCAGATTTGTAGAAGCCACCGCAGTAGTAGCCCGAATCTTCTCACCTTCCAACTCCTTTTCCAGCTTAGCCACCTTCACCTCGAGCTCCTCCTTTAACCCCTTGATCCTGTCATATTCTAACTTGGCCTCCTCCATAAAAGCCTTTGTCGCACGAACTAGAAGATCCAGGGCAGTTCGAAATAAAGCTGCCCCCATATCTGCCATTTTAATACTGCTCCGGGTAATGAAGTCCAAATGACGAAGAATGGATACATCGTCAGTAGGAACAACACCATAAGGAGCAATTTGTTGATCAACAAACTCGACAACATCAATCGGGGGCATCCAGATTGAAAGGCTCAACAGTCCTCTGTCTTTTTGGAGGAGGAACGGCAGTAGGAGAAGAGGTAGCAGTAAAGGCATGGGGAAGATCAACCAAGTGGACCTGAGGAGTAGGAATCACCCTCTTCGGCCCAGAAGTGCTCGATATCGGCTTCTTAGGAGGAACCTGAGAAGATCCTTACCCAGTGGCCTTAGCCGAGATGTTCTGGGCAGTTGTAGCTTTCCTCGCCTTCTTAAAGGCCTTCATGGAATCATTAGTCTTAGCCATCTATGAATAAACAAAAGGGGATTAGCAAAATACAAGTTACATATCGGAAGAAAACAAGCAAATTAACAAAGACAAACAAGTACAAATAAAGTCGACCGCTACCTTGCTCAGCTTGGAGAAGTGAGGGATCCCCTAAAAACCTCTTAGTATCAAGATGAGGAGGTTGCCCCCAATTCTCCTCCAACACATTCACAAAGGCCTGTTCGACCTCATCCAGAATCTCCCACGAGTATCTAGAGACTACAACATTCTTTTGCCAACATAAGGGGAAGGCATGTTCATTATTCGACTCCAAGAAAAATGGCCGAGCTCCTTCAATAGCTCAGACCTTAAAGTAATAATTCTTAAAGTCCCTAAAGGACTCATCATACATGGAAAAAACTTTCTTTCCCTCTGCAGATCAGAAGGAAACCCAAGAGGCTTTCTTTTTTGAGGAGATCCCATGCTTAGTCAAAACAAAGAGGTATAGAAAGAGAGTTTGAGAAGGCATGACATCCAATTCTTGGCAAAGCAATTGAAAAATCTTCATAAAGCCCCATGAGTTCGGATGGAGCTAGGACGGAGCTACATTGCATGACCACAGCAAATCGGTCTCAAAAGAGGTAAAAGGAAGGGTAATGTTCATTTGGCTAAAAAAGTAGTCGTAAGCATAAAAGAAGGGGCGTTCCCCCTAAGTCAGAGAAGGGAAGCAAACCCTCTCGTCAGAGTCTAGCGCTACCAGCTCATAGTTCTTCTCCTGATCCCTACTACTACAAATCCGGTGATATTTCCTAAGCTCCACACAGTATTCAGAATTGACCACCGAGACGCACATCAAGACGAGGGAGTCCAGCCAGTCAGACATGCCCTCAGGAACTTTGGAGGAGGTCTCAACAATATTTTTGCGAGAAGACATGGGTCAACTAGTCCTACAGTAAGAAAAAGGAAAATGGTTACTACCAAACAACTCGGGCAAATAAGAAAACAGCTCGACAAAACGGATATAACTCGATCTAAGGCATACAGGGCAGTAGCATCAGCAAAAGGAAACCCAAAGGATACAACCCAAGGTCCAGGGGCATCCTTTGGAGGCAGTAACAGATCGAGGACTCAAAAAAATCTACAAAGACTACATCCTAACATATCTCAGCAAGAAAATACCTTCTTTTAACAAAAGACATTCCGTGAAGAAAGTCACGTATCAAAAGGTCATCAAAGGAAACTATCAAACATCAAACAGGTCAAGTAAGGGCGCAATCTTTTTGACAAAACAAGACATTATTCCAAAAGCTTCAGCAATCAAAGAATATGGTCAGAAACAGTAACAACACACAAAGCCCTAAAAATATCAACCATCAGAAAAGGTTAAAAGGATCGTAGATAAGTTGAAGGAACTCCAAAAACATGCATCATAGCAACAATCAAGCACAACAACACAGAAAAAATTCAAGTTTTCCAACATAAATTCAAGCAAGATCAAAACTTTTCCAAAAAATAGAACAATGTGAGCATGAAAAAGAACAGCGCAAGAAGTAAAAGAAGAAAGAAAGAAGAAGAAAGAAAACCAACCTGCAAATGGGAGGAGACGAAAAACATGGAGAGATTAAAAGTCTCACCAGACGATCACCTTTCAAAAGAAGCGAAGCACCAACAGTCACCTCTAGAAACAAGGAGAAGCGCGAAGACGTGAAAACTGGGAGGCAAGCGAAAATGAAGAGTCCTAGGCGAGCCAGAAAACAGAAGGGTTTCAGGAAGCAAAGAGAGAAAAGTGAAAGCATAGTTCTTTTTTGGCAATTCAGAATGAAAAAAAGGAAAAAACGGCAAAAAGAGGAGTTAATAAGTTATTAAAAACCCTCGCACGTTCCCAAAGCAAGAGGCGCGTGTTTTTCAAAATTAAAGGAGTGTGAAGAAACGCTCCACATTCAAATGAAAGCTCTACAAAAAGGGATCGACAATGCTCGAGCTTGGCTTCAGAAAGATCGAAGTCCTAAACTAGGACCCGACCTCCAAAGGAAGACCACGCTCAAGCAGGGGCACTCTTCATACCCTAGGTCGAGCTGTACGACCCAAGCTAATAGAAGACAAGTCGACCGACCTCTTCATGTCAGGATTACCCGAGCTCCTCTAAAAGAGCTCTGCCAAATCGCTACATGAAGCCCAAATAGGCCTAAATAAAGGGACGAAGCCCAATCTAAGGGCAGCTAAAGCCTAAAAGGATAAGGCGACTCCCCTCAAGATAAGATGACTTCACTCAAAAGATAAAGATAAGATAACTAGCTTATCTTATCTAGAAAGATCACTTTACACCATTATAAATACACTGGAGCACCCAGGTATAACTCATACTCAGATTCTACAAAAAACCTGCTTAGTACCCTTGCTAACTTAAGCATCGGAGTCCCTTGCAGGTACCACCACCCTCCGATGATGAAGGATCAGCCGCATTACAAGTCCAACAAGTCAGACGCGACAGCTCCGACCACCACCCACAAGTTAGATCCGTCATCTCCGACCAGCACAGAAGATCTCGTCCGAGATCAACCTACAGTTTCAGGTAACCCTCGGAATAGTCGGTAAGGTAAAAACCAAATTCACCACCCGATTACGACAAAGTCGGCAAAGATGAAAGTAGAATTCATCGCATGATTTCTACAAGGTCGGCAAGAAAGTGAAAACAAAATTCATTGTTCGATTTTGACAAGGTCGGCTAAGATGAAAGCGATAAAAATATATTAATTCAAGAAGTTTTTTAAAAAAGTACTCCATAAAAAGTGGCCTGACGAGGTCTAACTAAAAATGAAGTACTAGAAATAACTTGGCTACGACTTGGGCTGGCAAGAGAGGTCGGCCAACAAAAGTTACATCTTGGATGGACAAGAGAAGTCGGACCAGCAAAAAGTGTGTGCTAAAAGGGACATGCTTTAGCCCGAAAAAGCCACGGCTCCACGACAAGGCTATCAAAATTGTCCAAACTAACTAAGAAAGTGTTCAACCAGAACGCTAAAAAGTTATCCAACAAAGTTAGCCCAAAGACCATCTCGCCCCAAATAGAAGATGGACTAAACAAAGATCTAATCAAAAGGAGGTATGGTGACCAAGTGCCAAACACTCTACAAAACATCTATAATAGTTGTAAAAATACGGACAGTATAGAAACATACACTTCAAAATAAAAGACTCAAAGGCCACCTGAAAAGCAAGCCTCAAGAGTTTAAAAGTGTTTTGTTAAAGTCGCATAAAAGCAACTACGAGTCAAAGAGGTCTACCATCACAAAAAACAAGAGTTTAAAAAGCCCACAAATCAGGCTGTACAGACAAAACACAAAACAAATCATAGAGGGTCCAAAGTTTTTCCAGTAACAGCATCCGTGGCTGAAGGCAGAGGAATAATGTTCATAGGGGTGGCATCCACAGTCCCGTCATCCCGATTAAGAATTTGACAATCCAGATCAGGTTCAGGATGGCCGAGCTCAGTAGAAGGAACCAAGGAAGTCGTAGTTGCAGGAGCTTTGGCCGGAGGCACAGGGGAGGAGGCTCATCATCTTCGTCGTACCAAGCGGGCACTATTTTACCATCTTCTACCATGTTATCTAGGCTAAAGAGAGTCAGGTCGAGTTCAGGAGCAAGAACTCAGACCTGTGCCTTTAGGTTCTCATAAGCACCTGTCACTGTATCTACCAGATGGTCCTGGAGATCAGCATAATTCACAAGAGCAGACTCAAGCCTTTCCCTTAGCTCCAACACCTCGGCATAAGTGTGGGTATAATTCTCTTTATGTTTCTTTGTCATCTCCTCAGCCAATTTTGCAGTCGCCTCAGCCTCGACAGCTCGAGACTTCTCTTTCTCCAAGTCCAGCTCTAGCTTAGCAACCCTAGCGTCCAGCTCATCCTTTAAACCTTTAATTCTATTAAACTCAGACTTGGCATCCTCAAGAAAAGCCTTTGTTGCATGGACGGGGGAACCCTGGACAGTGTGATATAAGGCCGCGCCCATATGGCCCATCCGGATACTATTACTAGTAATAAAATTCAAGTGTTGAAGGAGGGATACATCATCCATCGATAGTCGACCAAAAGGAGCAATTTGATTGTCACCAAACCCCATGGCATCAAAATCTGGGGCATCCTTGTCGAAGGGATCCACAGTTTTTTGTTTTACCACAGTCTTCTGTTTTTTGGGAGGAGGACCAGCAGTAGGAGAAGAAGCACCACCAGAAGTCGAATGGGGAGGATTAGAGGGAACCAAGCGAACCTGGGGAGTTAGGATGACTTTCCTCAACTCTGTAGTGTCCGAGGTCGACTTCTTCAGAGAAACATGAGACGATCCTTCTCCAGAAGTCTTGGCCGAGATGTTTTGAGCGGCCATTGCCTTCTTGGCCCTACGAAAAATGTTTCATAGAATCAGCAGACTTCACCATCTCTAAAAAAGCAAAAAACAAAATCCAGTTACAAGAAAGAACAAATACAGATCGGCAAAACAAACAAATGTAAAAAAGTCTCCATACCCAGTTCAGCCTTAAGAAGAGAAGCATCCCCTAAAAATTTTTTCGTATCTAGATGGGGAGGCTCTCCCCAATTTTCCTCTAACACCTTCACAAAGGCCTGCTCGACCTCATCCAAACTTTCCCAAGAATACCTAGATACGACCACATTCTTTTTCCAGCATAAGGGAAAGGCAGGCTCATTGTTCTCATCCAAAAAGAAAGGGTGAACACCCTCAGCAACTCGGACTTTAAAATAATAGTTCTTAAAATCCCTAAAGGATTCATCGTACATAGGAAAAACTTTCTTGCCTTGAGCAGCTCGAAAAGAAACCCAGGAGGCTTTCTTCTTCGCTACCCTAGGCTTTGTCAAATCGAAAAGGTAAAGAAAAAGAGTCTGGGTAGGTCAGACATCAAGTTCTTGACACAGAAATTGGAAGATTTTAATAAAGCTCCAAGAGTTCAGGTGGAGCTAAGACGGAGCTACGTTGCAGGACCACAGCAACTCGGTCTCGAAGGGGGTAAAAGGAATAGTAATATTCAGTTGACTAAAGAAATAGTCTTAAGCATAGAAAAAGGGACGCTCTTCTGGAATCAAAGAGGGAAAGCTAACCCTCTCCTCAGGGTCAGGAGACACTAACTCATATTTCTTTTCTTGATCCCTATCACTACAAATTCTATGGTGCCTCCTAAGCCACACACAATACTCAGAGTCAGCAACGGTAACACACATCAACACAATGGAGTCCATCCAATTAGACATGCCATCCAGTATCTTAGTAGACATCTCAACAATATTTTTGCCAGAAGACATAGGCCAACTATTCCTACAGGAAGAAACAAAGAAAAGATGGGTTACTACCACACAACTCAGACAAATATGAAAACAATTCGGACAACAATGTATGAATGACAAGTATCAGACACGGTAGCAAAAGGGAAAACCCATGATTCACACTAAAATCCAGGGGCACCCTTTGGAGGCAGTAACAAGGCAGGAACCAAAAAAGAAGGAAACCAACGGTCTACGCCCTAACCATCTCACAAACAATCCTCTTCTAGTAACATCACAAAGCAGTAAGAAATTTCATCATCATCAATAAGGACCATCAAGACTACAATCTTTCTTCACCAAGATGGTTCAAAACAAAGGAGTAAACCCATAAATGAAAACACGCAGAAATGAAAGATGCAGGAACGGCCCTAATAAAACCCTAGCAAAGCAAAAATCAGCCAGGCACACATCATAGCAAAGGAAATACAGGGATCACCACAAAAGATGCAAGCTTTTTCAGATAACCATCATTTATTCCTCGAAAAGGTCAAAGACTCTCAAGACAAAGCACATGTGATGAGCGGATAATTTATACGCTTTTTGGCATTGTTTTAAGTAGTTTTTAGCATGATTTAGTTAGTTTTTAAATAAAAATCACATTTCTTGACTTCACTATGAGTTTATGTGTTTTTTTGTGATTTCAGGTAATTTCTGGCTAAAATTGAGGGACTTGAGCAAAAATCTAATTTAGAGGCTGAAGAAGGACTACAGATGCTGTTGGATTCTGACCTCCCTGCACTCAAAGTGGATTTTCTGGAGCTATAGAAATCCAATTGGCACGCTCTTAATTGCGTTGGAAAGTAGACATCCAGGGCTTTCCAGAATTATATAATAGTTCATACTTTTTCTAAGTTTTGACGACGCAAACTAGCGTCAAACGCCAACTTCCTGCCCTATTCTGAAGTTAAACGTCAGAAACAGGTTGCAAATCAGAGTTAAACGCCAGAAATAGGCTACAACCTGGCGTTTAACTCCAAGAGAAGTCTCTACACGTGTAAAGCTCAATGCTCAGCCCAAGGAAACACCAAGTGGACCCCGAAAGTGGATTTCTGCATCATTTACTCATTTCTGTAAACCCTAGTTACTAGTTTAGTATAAAAATTAACTTTAGTGATTCATTTCACATCTTTTGATAATCTTTTGGATAATTTTATATTCAGAGATCACGTTTAGGGGGCTGGGCATTCGGTCATGCCTGTACCTTTATCACTTATGTATTTTCAATAGTGGAGTTTCTACACCACATAGATTAAGGTGTGGAGCACTGTTGTTCCTCATGAATTAATGTAAAGTACTATTGTTTTTCTATTCAATTCAAGCTTATTCTTATTCCAAGATATTCACTCGCATTTCAACCTGATGAATGTGATGATCCGTGACACTCATCATCATTCTCACCTATGAATGCGTGCCTGACAACCACTTCCGTTCTATCTGCAATAGCTTGGCGTTTATCTATTGGGCTCCTGGTTCAGATCAGAGTCTTCGTGGTATAAGCTAGAATTATTGGCGACCATTCCTGAGATTCGGAAAGTCTAAAACTTGTCTGTGGTATTCTGAGTAGGATCTGGGAAAGGATGACTGTGACGAGCTTTAAACTCAAGAGTGTTGGGCGTAGTGACAGACGCAAAAGGATCAACGGATCCTATTCCAACATGATTGAGAACCAACAGATGATTAGCTGTGTGGTGATAGCACATTTGTTCCATTTTCACTGAGAGGACGGACGGTAGCCACTGACAACGGTGATCCCCAACATGGAGCTTGCCATGGAAAGGAGTATGAATGATTGGATGAAGGCAGTAGGAAAGCAGAAATTCAGAAGGAACAAAGCATCTCCATACGCTTATCTGAAATTCCTACCAATGAATTGCATAAGTATCTCTATCATATTTTATATTTTATTTATATTTTAATTATCAAAATCCCATAATCATTTGAATCCGCCTGATTGAGATTTACAAGGATGACCATAGCTTGCTTCAAGCCCACAATCTCAGGTGCACTTGCTGGTTAGTTGTGCGAAGTTGTGAAGAAGAATTGAGATTATGATAGTGCATACCATGTTTTTGGCGCCATTGAGATCACAATTTCGTGCACCAACATGCAACAGCTGAGACATACAAAAAAATGACTAAACAAAAATAATAAAAAAGGAAGAGAAAGTACCAACCTGTAGAGGAAGAAGAGACGAGCGTGAGGGAAGGATCCAGAGGAAACAGCAACGAAGAAACACCAAGAGAGGAAGAATGGAAAATGCAAAGACAGAGGGTCGAGAGAAACAAAGTGAAGCTATAAAGCAAAAGCGAAAAAAAAGGAAGAAAGAAACTGAAAGATGAGACTTCAAAATTCAAAGTAAAAGGAAAAGAGGGAAAGAAGGGAAATGGAAAAAGGGGAGTTAATGAGCATTTAAAACCTCGCACGTTCCCAAGGAAGCACAACGCGCATAGTAATTAAACATGAAAAAAGAAAAAACGCTCCGTATTCAAAGGAGACCAGCAGGAGTTATACGAAGATCAACAAAAGGCTAAATGCTCGAGCTCGACTTCTCCGAAAGATTGAAGTCTGAAGACGCGACCTTAAAGGTAAAATCGAGCTCAAGTAGGGTACTGTTCATACCCTGGGTCGAGCTATTCGACCCGGACTAATTAAAGAAAAAGCGATCGACCTCTTCAGGTCAGGACCTCCGATCTCTTCTTTGAAAGAGTTCGGCCAAATCAATATAAGAAGCCCAAGCCGGCCCAAACGAAGGGACACAGCCCAATCTAAATGCAGCCAAAGCCTAGAAAGATAAAGGTGGTCCCCCTAAAGATAAGATGACTTCACCAAAAGATAAGATAAGATAACTAACTTATCTTATCTAAGAAGGTCAACCCACACTATTATAAATACACTGGAGCACCTAGGTATAACTCATACTCTGATTCTACACATAAACCTGCTTAAAGCCCATGCTAACTTAAGCATCGGAGTATCTTGCATGTACCACCACCCTCCGGTGACGAAGGATCAGTAGCATCTCCAGCACCACCAAGGCCAACAAATCGGACATGACAACTCTGGTCACCACAGCAGATCTCATCCGAGATCGACCTTCAGTTTCAAGTAACCCTCGGAACAGGAAGTGAATGTTGTATTTCTGCTACTGGTTCACCTTCCACATCGACTCTTTGATAAGGGGAAGAACAGATATCCTCTTCCCCTCTAAAATAGCCCACAGCAAAACTGCAACATGAACTCTGATGTGCGTGGCATGAGTGCTAGGAAGAATGTAGTCGGTAATGATCTGCTGCCAGATCCTTACCTCCGGATTAAGATCAGTGCACACAATGCTCTGCGGGGTCGCATTTTCTCCCCTGCTGTACTCCCAATTGGCCTCAGATGTGCCAATCTTCCTCAGAACGACATCCAATGACAGCTTGCCCGATAACAAAATCCTTCATTATCTGAATGTAAGCATCACGAGCCGGAGGAATATGCGGAATGTCTAATAGGGCCTCTAATGCAGTATCAGAGGTGTCCAGAGTGACACCTCTGAGAAAAATAGTTGGGACATCCCTCTTTAGGAGATTCGCGTAAAATTCCATGACCTGGTGTTCATTAACTTCCACTGGATCGAATTTTACGAATTTTCAATGGTAAAAGTTTAATCTGTTCAAAACTTGGTCCGCATATTTCTCAGGCAAGTTTAGCTTTCGCTCATAGTGAAAGGCTTTATTTTCTATTTTTTTGTATTGTTCTTGGGCTTCTGAATTGATAAATGTATCTGGTAAGGTACTTGGAGGCGCGGGAAGAGAGCGAGCCAAAGGATTGGCTTTCTCTTTCCCTTGCGAGTCATCCTGAAAAAGACAAAAACAGAATACAACTCAAGAGAACAGATAAAAATCACAGGAAGAAGAAGGATATAATCAACCAATTCCAGTAAGAGCCAATTAAGGTAATCAAATGCTCAATCAAGGGAACACATATACAAAGCAATGAAATGTTCAAAAGATATGTGTTTCCCCAAGATCAAGCAACCTAAGTAGCAATTGAATGAGTGAACAACCAATGAAAGCATATATATGTCTTAGGTGCATTATGTAAGTGAATTTTGAATTGGAAGAAAGTGATTATTGCCCTGTTGCATTTGAATCCAAAGTGTTATCAAAACTTATGCATAAACGGCAATAATCAACTTGGCAATTTAAATCACCTGATTATTAACGGAATAAAAATAGTCGAATGGTCACATAGCCAATTCTTGTTCCCAAAAGCAATGTCAATTGAAATCAAGTTTCATTTCTCAAAAAGATTTACAAAGGACAAGTAATTGTACATGATCATATATGTTCAAGAACACATGAGTAAGCAATTAGTCAATTCACGTAAACAAACATTGTATGTACTGCTGCAAAAGGCACCAAACAGATTTCAAGATGTATAAGTTTCAAGCTAGTTTGGTGTCAAAACAAAAAGGCATGGCAGTCAGTACATAATGCAGTAAATCAGCATGCAATGCACTTTCAAATGCATCAAACAGAATGAGTTTCAGCCTGGTAATGTACCCAGCTGCAAAATTCAGGTTCAGTTTGATGTCTTAGCAAAAATTAACAACTAAGTGCTTAGCCAGCAAATCATCAAGTGAAGTATGATATGCACAGGGACAATGAACACCAAACAGAAGAAACATAGTTGAAAATTTTAATTCCAAATTGGTATTCCAACTCAAACACAGGGTGCATAAACCATTCGATCTCAAGCAGTATTTACATTCAACAGAATATTGTACAAGTACGAAATGAACAATGTGGAATGGAAGAAATTTCAAATTGAAGGTAATCAGGCGAAGGAATTGAATAAAAAATTCCATTCAAGCATATTAACAAGCATAATACGTGTAGGTTATGTGCAGAATATAGTTCAGCATACATGGCAGCATTCATAGTTCAGTCAGAACAGCATGCAGTCCCAGAAAAAAATCCAAAAGACCCAGCCAGCATCAACAACATTCAATCCGAAACAGAAGTCATCTAACCTAAGGCCACCTAGTGACTAAAACAAAATTAAAGATAGAATGAAAAACATGTAAAATAAAGCAGTAGAAATGGAGCGTGAGCAGGGGAACAGGGGGTGAAACCTGTAATGCAGAAGGAAGGAAGGGGAAAGGGATGATCGGAGAAGGAGGGAGGTGCGCGGTCGCGACGCGCAGGGGTCCGCCGCTGTAGGTGGTTGCTCGCCGGAACTTGGAAGTGCGACTTAGGGCTGTGGCACAGAGGGGTTCAGGCGGGACACGGAAGAGAGAAGGGGAAATGTAGATGCGAGAGAAGAAGGAAAGTGGAGAGAGAGAGGGGCAACGGCGGCGTAGTGGTGCGCGGTCACCGGCGGTGGCGGTGGTTGGTGGTTGCAGGGTTGATGGGTGTTGGTGTTTAGAGAAAAGAGGAGGAGAAGCAGATGGAAAAAGGGATGTCATTTGAGGCGCGTGCACAGGTGCGGGAAAACAGGGGAACTGTGCGTGCACACAAGGCTGTGTGGACGCATAGGTCTCTGTTCCTGCAACAAAAATTTTGGCTCTAAGGCACCAAACTTGACACCCAAAATAGGTTTTCATGTCCCAAAACCTCATAAAAGTCCCAAAAGCACATTATTTCACTAAAGTTACTTAACAAACGTCAAAATAAATCCAACAAACCAAGCAATATGGCCAATTATTCACAAAACAAAAGGTAAAAGAGAGAAAGTTAGATGGATATTACCATGGTGGGGTGTCTCCCACCTAGCACTTTGGTTTATAGTCCTTAGTTGGACTTGGTGAGGAGATCCCTGTTAGGGCGGCTTATGCTTCCACTCCTCCTTGAATCTCCAACCAAGTTTGCTATTGATTCGACCTCCGAGGTCCCAATTAGATTGCATCAAACTCATGAGATATTTCAAGCTAGCAATCAGGATCCAACTTTGTTGACTCTTGGAATTAATGCCCGGATCCCATACTCTAGTCTTTTGTTCATCCTTTTCTTGATCTTCATTCTTGCACTTGAATGAACAATGCCTTAAATCACCATTAGAACACTTGTGCACTACCCGGAATCCACTAAATTGACTCTTGCACCATAACTGAGTTCTAAATGTTGGATTGGCTCCTTTGATAAACTTTCCATTACTTTGCCAATTACATTCTTCTCTTCACCATCCACTACTCCAAGAAAGGTTCAAAGTTGACCATCCGTTTCTAAAACGGCATATTGATGTGGGGCTAGAAAGCTTGTTAGAGAATTCTTCACCCACTCAATTCACTCTTGTACAAATGCTTTTACCTCTTGGCAACTAAAATCTTCCTCAACCTCGTTTGAATCTTCTTCATCATCACTGAAGTCATAAATTGGAGGTTGTGTGAAGTCCACATCAACATCTCCTTCGAAATCTAATATTGGAGGTTTATGAAGGTCATAGAAGGAATTACCCAAGTTGGACAAAAAATCTTGAATGACGGAATCCTCTTGATCAATTCCTACCAACTCTTCATTTATCTCCTGTTGTACTTCATGTTGTGACTTGACGTCTTCTTCTTGATTTTGTAATTCTTCTTTCACTTCACACTTTTCACTTGGTCTCACACATTCATCCGCTAGAATTTCTTGCTTATGGCATGAACGCAGTGAAGCTAGATGATCCACAGCTTTTGCTAAGGTAGACTTGACTTGCTCTTGCTTCTTCCGGAACTCTTGTTGTTCTTGATTGAGCATGAAAAGTACTTCTTCTGTGGCTTGATCCATATATAAAGATGAAGATTGAGGTGATGAAGGTTGACAATCAAACTCATGAGGGAAAGGGTTTTGGCTTTGTGTGTAGTGAGGGGACGGTGTGTAAGATTGGTGATTAGGAAGGTAAGTGTTTGGGTTCCATTAGGGTGCATTGTGGTGATGGTGTGAAAAAGTCATCAAGAAAAATAGGAAATGGAACAACCAAAAAGTGCTATTTACACTATTAACATATTTACATCAACCAAAAGATATAACACCGATTGCAGTCCCCGGCAACGGCGCCAAATTTGACGAACGACCAATTGCACGGGTTTGGATTTTCACACTAAAAATAGGATTTGATGTTGTAGGTATAGTTCAAACCCAACAATTGATCATCAATCAAATAATAAACTCAAAACAAAATAACCGAGAGGATTTAGCTCCCGGGTCGTTCTCCCTAGGAATGAAATCGAAGTGTTATACGCTTTCGGTTGTGAGGACAAAGAGGGTTTTTTAAATCAAGAAATGAAATATTGAAAGAACTAAGCAATGAAAGAACTAAGAGATGAGCAAAACTGTATGTAATGTAAGCAACAAGAAAATGAGATCAAAATTAACGAAAATGCTATGAATGTAATAAAAGAGCCTTGACTTGGGAATGAGGTTCTAAGGGATCCTATCATTGCCATAACCACAACTATGGTAATTACCATGAGTCAATCTCGCCTAGTTAACCCCAACATTAAGGGATAAGTCAAGAAAGCATAATTGACCTTAATCCATAAGTCCTAACCAACTTACCGAATTGGTTGAAAAAAGGCTAGTGTCAATGGAAACAAGAGTCAACTAACTACCCAGGAATTGCCATTAAATGTTGGACATTATGACTCTAGTATCCTAGGAACTCAATTCTCAAGCCAAGGTGTGAAAATCTACTCAAAATCTAAAGTTGGCATTTTCACAAACAGCTTGTGTGCATAAAAGTAAATCATGGAAAATTGCAAAGTAAAATAGAAAACTATAACTAACTATCAACAAAACCAAATATAAACAAGCAATAAAACATAAAGGAGGCAAGAAACAAAAAATTCATTGATCAAAACTTCAAGAACACAAAATTACAAGTATGAACAAGTAACCTGAACCAAAAGGGAATGAAAGTAAAAGTGCTATAATTAAAGATGAAATTGAGAGTACTTACAATTAAAGAAGCAAAATCCAAAATCAAGGCTTGCTATAAAATGCTACAATAGAAATGGAAATAAAAATGAAACCCTAAGAGAGAAAAGCTACACTACTACTACTCCTACTCCTAGTTACTCCCTAAAATTGTCTAAGTGAGCTCTTCATAATGCATCCTTATCCTTCATAATGTTGAATTCTCCTTTATATAGCACTCCCATTCAGCATTTCAGACTTCCAAAAATGAGCCAAGGGCCTCCAAATTCGCGTAGCACGTGTTTCATTAATGCAATCACATGCAGGGACCTGTGCGGATACACAAACGTGTGCATCCACACACTCGGCTGAAAGTTAACCTATGCGTACGCACAGGTGCTTGTGCACACGCACACTTCACTGTGTGTGCTTTCCTTGTTTTCTTCATGTTTTCTCCCTTGTACATGCTTTCTTCAATTTTTAGCCATCCATTCTTGCCTCTAAGGCCTGAAATCACTCACAAATCATATCACGGCATCGAATGACCTAAAAGTGGAATTAAAAATCACTAATCTAAGCATTAAAATGCATGTTTTCATATTTATAATCAAATTGGGGATCAAACACAAAAGCATGCTATTTTGGTGATTACTTGTGAGTTCATGTGCTAGAATCCATTCAAATCAAGCCAAAATACATGGAAAAATATGGACTCATCAGGGTCCCACAGGACAGACTTGCCTTCTGGGAAATTTTCCCTCCCAGCTATCGTGTGGCTGGCTGGAAGAGTGGAGGTGTACGAGTATTACTTGCGGTTCGGGCGTCACGTGCTCGTCGGGTCAGCCGCTCGGGCCGGAGCATTATGCCAGCTGGGCCGGGTCGGAACACGGCCCCCAATGCGCAAGCTAGGGTCATGAGCACCGTTTTTGGCGCGTTCTAGCTACCTTAGGTTACACCGTCACTGGGTCGGCTGCTCGTGATAGGGGCGTGCCCCCAACGCGCAAAGGGGTATCGCCGTTTCAGGGGAATATCATTCATCTCCTCATTCTTTGTGATGGGCATTTAATGCTCTTAACTGCTGATTTAAACGCTTGGCGAAATGTCCACTCTGCTCTTGCCTTTCGCATTACTAAATTATCAGTTACGCTTCAGTTTTGTGTCTCCCCCTACTTGCGCTTCAAAACACTCTCCTTTTTCTCATTACTCTTTCCTCCTTTTTGCAACTTCTTTCTGATTCTCTGAGTTTAGGAGCTTCAATCTGCTCTTGTTTGATCAAGGCTTCTTTCTACTAAATCTTCGCTCATCATTTCCTGGTAAGTCTCATCTTTTCCTTCCTTCTGGTGGATGAACCTTACATTGTCATTGCCTTTTTTCTGCTTCGAATGCGTATAGTTGCTTGTTGTTGCTTATTTTTCGTAGCTTTTAGGCCATGCATGTGTGTTTTTTGGATTGCTCCACTGTTAGTTAGGTTCTAGAAGGGTTACCATTAGATTTTTGTTTTTTCACCCCTTACATAACTGTAGATATGCTTCCTGCAACTTGTAGAATTAGTTCCGGGTTTCCCTTTTCCCGAGCTCCCGATCTTATTGACCGAGAGGTACCCCCTGTAGGTATGGCACAGAGTCCCATGGCGAGGGCCCCGGTGGATCGGTACGCGTGAGTCATGTCAGACGTGAAGGACACTCCTTCGCGAATAACTGTAGAAGAGCTCACAGAGTTCCTGATAGTATGAGAATTTGCTCGATGGTCTAGATTTTCTTCTTATAGAAGGGGATTACTTCGTTGTAAGCATAGCCCCAAACCAACAAACAACTCTGACATCAAATTAAAATATGGTTTTGTCACATGTACAAACCCCAAATAAGAATTAACCGAAGTATTTAGACTCCGGGTCGTCTCACGATGATAGTAATGAAGTGGTCAATTATTGGCTATGAGAATGTAAGGGGGGTTTGATTAATAAGAGGGCAAGAAATTAAATAAGAAAAATTTAAATGACAAAATGCGTACATCAAGGAAGTAATTAAAAGAAGCAAGATAAAGAACTCTTGGCTAAGACTTAGGTAATTGAGATCACTATCCTTGTCAACAATTCAAACAATGATAATTATGCGGAACTGAGCTCATTAGGTCTACTCATTAAAGCCTTAAGTACGTAATGTCTACTCCTAGGCTTGGAGTACGTCAAATGGCTTGATCAACATCAATCCATAAGTCCCAACCTAGCTACCAATTAACTTAGTAGTAGGCTAGAGTCAATGGTTATCAAATTGATCCCTAAGGGTTCTAGAATTACCAATTCAATGAAGCCAAAGGACTCAAGATCACTCAATCCCCTTAGCCTAGGCCAAGGGTCAAGAGAACTACTCAAAAACTTTAGGAAGCATTATATCAAACACCTAATGTGCAATAAAAGTAAACATCACAAAATGCTAAAATTAAAGAGACCCATAACTTTCATAAGTAGGAAGTCAAGAATAGCAAGCAAGATCACATAAAAGAAACATAGAAACATGAAATTGCATTAAAAGGAAATTAGATCTAACAATGTTCATCAACATACATGAGGGCAAAATGAGAAATTAACATTGCAACTAAGGAAATCAAGATGTAGAATTGAGAAATTGTAAAGGAAACAAGATGAAATCAAGTAATTAATTCAAGATCCAAAATAATCTAACCTAATCCTAACCTAATTCTAGAGAGAAAAAGGAGCTTCTCTCTCTAGAAAGCTAACTAAAGGCTCATGTTGACTAACTAATTGCTCCCCCTTTGCTTGGACTTCAATTCTGCATGAAATACACTCAGAAACAAGTTGGATTTGGGCCTGGGTAGCTCAGAAATTGCCCCTGGCGTTTTGCCTTTAAGTGGGTCACGTGAGAGTTTTGGCGCGTACGCGCCATGTGCGCGTCTGCGTCGACTGGCTATTTCTTCATCCGCGCGTACGCGGCATATACGCGTGCGTGTCTCTATGTGAAATCACTTATGCGCGTGCGCGCCTTGTACGTGTGTGCGCCCATCGATGCATCCCCAATCCTTGTTTCTTCATGCATTCTCCACTTTGTATACTTTTCTCCTCATTTCTTCCATCCAATACTTGCCTTATGAACCTGAAATCACTCAACAAACACATCAAGGCATTGAATAGAATTAAAGTGAGTTAAAGTCACCAATTTAAGGGCCTAAAAAGCATGTTTTTACACTTAAGCACAATTCAAGGGAGAATTACAAAACCATGCTATTTCATTGAATAAATATGGGAAAAGGTGGTAAAATCCCCTAAAATAAGCACAAGATGAACAACGAAATTGGGGTTTATCAATTCTGCCAAAATGACCAACTGTGTAGAGGGGGTCCCGAGGAGGATAATTACGACGTATTTGTTCCCAGGGACTGGGAACGAATATGCCGCCTTAACTTAAACACTCCCCGGGTTGCTGAATGGATGTGGTTGTACAAAGCCATGTTCACCAGCTTGGAGGTTCGCATACCCTTTTCTCCTTTCCAAATGGCGCTACTGAACCGATGTGATGTGGCGTTGTCACAACTACATTCAAACAGTTGGGCCTCCATCCGATGCCTCGAGATGGTCTATGATGACTTGCATCTTTTACCCTTTTTTCTTATCTAAAAAGGACCATAAAAGAGCATAATCCCATTTAATCAGTGCAATTTACCAACTAATTGATGAATATTATGGTACATTGCTTTGAAATGGATTTGTGCTGAATTTCAGGTGAAAAAGGCAACAAAAAGGGAAGAAAAAAACAAGACAAAGCTGGGCATGTGAAACTGTCATGCCAGTTGGAACAAACGCCATAAAAATGTATGGGCGTGGCACGCCAGTATTGAATTCCATAAAGGACTCTCAAAGCCCTTACATGGCCGTGGCACGCCAGTGTAAGTTTCTAGAGAGCAATAATGAAGGCCACAAAAGGGGCGTGGCACGCCAAGCCCATCACAAACTATGGGTGTGCCACTTGAACCATTGGGCGTGGCACGCTAGTTCATCAAATCAGAGGGGACAATCACTTGGGCGTGCCACTTGGTATAAAGGCGTGGCACGCCAGTACAAGTTTCCAGAGAAGAGGTTGAAGGTCCAAAAAGCTGGGCGTGCCACTTGGTGTCGAAGGCGTGGCACGCCAGCTCTCAATCCTCACTTGGGCGTGCCACTTGAGGACCCAGGCGTGGCATGCCAACACTAAAGAAGGCCAAAGCAAAGCTGGGCGTGCCACTTGGTGTCGAAGGCGTGGCACGCCAGCTATTAGACCAAGGAAGAATGCTAGGCGTGGCACGCCACAAACTGGGCGTGGCATGCCAATTCTATTTTCCAGAGAAGGGAATGAAGCACATATAAGGGGCGTGGCACGCCAGACCCTGGGCGTGCCACGCTAGTTCAACTTTCCAGAGAGGAGAAGAAGAAGGAAAAGGCCTGGGCATGCCACTTGGGCTCGAAGGCGTGGCACGCCAGGGCAACTAGAGTTAAGGAAGACCCTGGGCGTGCCACTTGGGCTCGAAAGCGTGGCACACCAGGGAGACCAACACATGGAGCGTGCCACTCGAAGAGCTGGGCATGGTGCGCCAAGCTAAATTGGAGGCTAGGTATGGCACACCACTCAAACGCCTGTCACACGCCAGCCTGGAAGGTCATGCTTATTGAGTTTTCCTTTCCCTCCAAATTGTAATTTTCTTTTCTCTTTTGTATTTTCTTTATTCTAGTGCAAGGAGTAGTATAAACAACCCCTGAAAGTACTCAGAAAGGGGTTGGTTGTTGAGTAGATTTTTGTAAAAGTTTAGTTATAAGATTTACTTTTCACATCATCTCTTCCATCTCTTGTAATTTTCTCTAAGCTATGAGTAGCTAAATTCCCTCTCATTGAGGGAAGGAGCTCTGTTGTACTTGATGGATTAATGATAGTGAATTTCTTCTTCTCTTCATCTTCTCTTTGATTTTTTGCACACAGAATTGCAATCACACTTTTCACAACTCCGCACAACTAACCAGCAAGTGCACTGGGTCGTCCAAGTAATACCTTACGTGCGTAAGGGTCGATCCCACGGAGATTGTCGGCTTGAAGCAAGCTATGGTCATCCTGTAAATCTTAGTCAGGCGAATTCAATTGGTTATGAGGTTTGGATGATTAAAAGATAAATAAAACATAAAATAGGATAAAGATACTTATGTAATTCATTGGTGGGAATTTCAGATAAGCGTTTGGAGATGCTTTATTGCTTTTGAACCTCTGCTTTCCTACTGTCTTCATCCAATCATGTGTGCTCCCTTCCATGGCAAGTTGTATGATCCTCTCGGATGAAAAATACCAGGTACGGTTTCTGCACAGCTAATCAACTGTCGGATTTCTCGTCACGGATGAAAAATACCAGGTACAGCTACCGCACGGCTAATCATCTGTCGGTTCTCACTAGCGTCGGAATAGGATCTCTCTATCCTTTTACACACTGTCATTGTGCCCAACATTCGCAAGTTTGAAGCTCGTCACAGTCATCCCTTCCCAGATCTTACTCGGAATACCACAGACAAGGTTTAGACTTTCTGGATCTCAGGAATGCTGCCAATTGGTTCTAGCCTATACCACGAAGGTTCTAATCTCACGGACTCGGTCCGTGGATTAGAGACCCAAGAGAATATACTCCGGCTTTCGTCCAATGACTACGTTGAACATCATTTAGACCGCTTGTGGTTGTCAGGCACACGGATCTTGGCTAAGCGAGTAACGAAGATAGTGGGTGATTGTCATGGGTCACCCCTTCATTCTAACTTAACTGAATTAAGTACGAGAGCATATCTTAGAAAAGAAGTAAGCATGAATTGAAAGATAAACAATAGTACTTGCATTAATTCATGAAGAAGATCAGAATTCTGCACCTTAATCTATGAGGTGTAGAAACTCCACCGTAGAAAATACATAAGAGAAAAGAGGTATAAGCATGGCCGAATGGCCAGCCTCCCAAATGTGAAAATCGCATAAGATGTGTTCCAAAACTCTCTGCGAATACAATAGTAAAAATTGCTATTTATACTAAAACTAGTTACTAAGGATTACAGAAAATAAGTAACTAAGTGCAAATAGTACAGAAATCCACTTCCGGGGCCCCCTTGGTGTGTGCTTAGGCTGAGCATTGAGCTTTACACGTGCAAAGGCCATTTCTAGAGTTAAATGCCAGCTTGTATGCTAGTTTAGGCCATCAAATCTCGAATAAAGCATGGACTATTATATATTACAGGAAAGCCCAGGATGTCTACTTTCCAACGCAGTTGAGAGCGAGCCAATTAGGCCTTCGTAGCTCCAGAAAATCCACTTCAAGTGCAGGAGGGTCAGAATCCAACAGCATCTGCAGTCCTTTCTCAGCCTCTGAATCAGACTTTTGCTCAGATCCCTCAATTTCAGCCAGAAAATACCTGAAATTACACAAATGTGATTTTTGGATAAAAACTAATAAAAATATAATAAAAAGTAACTAAAACATACTAAAAACTACCTAAAAACAATATCAAAAAGCGTATAAATTATCCGCTCATCACAACACCAAACTTAAATTGTTGCTTGTCCCTAAGCAACCAAAAACAAAATAGGATAAAAAGAAGAGAATATAAAATAAATTTCAAAATATCAATGAAGATCAGTTTTAATTAGATGAGCGGAACTAGAAGCTTTTTGCTTCTGAATAGTTTTGGCATCTCACTTTATCCTTTGAAGTTCAGAATGATTGGCATCCATAGGAACTCAGAATTCAGGTAGTGTTATTGATTCTCCTAGGTTAGTATGTTGATTCTTGAATACAGCTACTTTATGAGTCTTGGCCGTGACCCTAAGCATTTTATTTTCCAGTATTACCACCGGATACATAAATGCCACAGACACATAACTGGGTGAACCTTTTCAGATTGTGACTCAGCTTTGCTAGAGTCCCCAGTTAGAGGTGCCCAGAGGTCTTAAGCACACTCTTTTTGCTTTGGACCACGACTTTAACTGCTCAATCTCAAGCTTTTCACTTGACACCTTCACGCCACAAGCACATGGTTAGGGACAGCTTGATTTAGCCGCTTAGGCTAGGATTTTATTCCTTTGGGCCCTTCTATCCATTAATGCTCAAAGCCTTTGATCCTTTTTACCCTTGCCTTTTAGTTTAAAATGGTTATTGGATTTTTCTGCTTGCTTTTTCTTTTTCTTTCTTTTTTTCTTTATTTTTCGCCCTTTTTTTCGCAAGCTTTGTGTTTTTCACTGCTTTTTCTTGCTTCAAGAATCAATTTTATAATTTTTCAAATTATCAATAACATTTCTCTTTTTTTATTATTCTTTCAAGAGCCAACAATTTTAACATTCATAAACTTTACTGTAAAAAATATGCACTGTTCAAGCATTCATTCAGAAAACAAAAAGTATTGCGACCACATCAAAATAATTAAACTATTTTCGAGATAGAATTCGAAATTCATGTACTTCTTCTTCTTTTTCACAAAACATTTTTCATTTAAGAAAGGTGAAAGATTCATGGAACATTCATAGCTCTAAGATATAGACACTAGACACTAATGATCATGTAATAAAGACACAAACATTGACAAAACATAAAGCATAGAAACTAAAAAACACTAATTATCATGAGTAGGCTCTCTTGTTTGCTCCATCCTCTTTTTAGTAATGGGTTTGTCCTCATCATTGAGGATGTCTTCCTCTATGACAATTCCTGCTGAATTGCATAAGTGACAGATGAGATGAGGAAAGACTAACCTTGCCAAAGTGGAGGGCTTGTCAGCCACCTTGTATAGTTCTAGAGGTATGATCTCATGAACTTTCACTTCCTCTCCAATCATGATACTATGGATCATGATAGCCCGATCCACAGTTACTTCGGATCGGTTGCTAGTAGGAATGATAGAGCGTTGGATGAACTCCAACCATCCCCTAGCCACGGGTTTGAGGTCAGGCCTTCTCAATTGAACTGGCTTGCCTTTTGAGTCTCTCTTCCATTGTGCTCCTTCCACACAAATGCCTGTGAGGACTTGGTCCAACCTTTGATCAAAGTTGACTCTTCTAGTGAAAGGATGAGGATCTCCTCTCATTATTGGCAAGTTAAGTACCAACCTTATAGTTTTCGGACTGAAATCCAAGTATTTTCCCCGAACCATTGTGAGCCAATTCTTTGGGTTCGGGTTCACACTTTGATCATGGTTCTTAGTGATCCATGCATTAGCATAGAACTCTTGAACCATTAAGATTCTGACTTTTTGGATGGGGTTGGTGAGAGCTTCCCAACCTCTTCTCCGAACCTCTCATCGGATCTCCGGGTATTCACTCTTTTTGAGCATGAAGGAGACCTCTGGGATCACCTTTTTCTTGGCCATAACTTCATAGAAGTGGTCTTGATGGACTTTTGAGATGAATCTCTCCATCTCCCATGACTCGGAGGTGGAAGCAATTGCCTTTCCTTTCCTCTTTTTAAAGGTTTCTCCAGCCTTAAGTTCCATTAATGGTTATGGAAAAACAAAAAGAGGAGCTTTTTTTCCCACACCAAACTTAAAAGGTTTGCTCATCCTCGAGCAAAAGAAGAAAGAACGGAGGAGAAGGAGAAGAAATAAAAGAGATAGAGGGGTGTTTTAGATTCGGCCAAGTGGGGTTTAAGTATTTATGATGTGTGAAATTGAAGGTGGTAAGGAGGCTTATTTATAGGGTAAGAGAGAGAGGGAAGTCGTGTATGAAGGGGTTGGGTTTGGGAGGGAAATGTTTTGAATTTGAATGGTGGGGTAGGTGGAGTTTTATGATGGGTTTTTGGGGAATAGTGGATGGATGTGAGTGGTAAAGAGATTATGGGGAAGAGGGTAGGATTTGATAGGTGAATGGTGTTTGGGGAAGAGTGTTATGGAAACGTGTGAAGAGGAGAGAAAGAAAGCTGGGGTAGGTGGGGATCCTGTGGGGTCCACAGATCTTGTGGTGTCAAGGAATTCTGGTCCCTGCACCTTTCTGGCATTTAAACGCCCTCTGTGTGCCATTTCTGGTGTTTAACGCCATCTCTGCTACCTTTTCTGGCGTTTAACACCAACCAAACACCCTTTTCGGGCGTTAAACGCCAGTCTGTCTGCCAATTCTGGGGTTTAACGCCAGCCAGACAGCCAGACACCCTTTTCTGGTGTTAAACGCTAGTCTGTCTTCCAATTCTGGCATTTAATGCCCAGAATGCTGCCAGACTGGGCGTTAAATGCCTATTCTGCTATCCTTACCGGCGTTTAAACGGCAGTAAGCCTGTCTTCCAGGGTGTGCTATTTTTGATGCTGTTTTTTATTCCACTTTAATTCTGCAGCTATTTTTGTGACTCCACATGATCATCTACCTAAAGAAAACATAACATGACAATAGAAAATAAATGTCTATAAAAATAAATATAACTAAATAACATTAGGTTGCCTCCCAATAAGTGCTTCTTTAATGTCAATAGCTTGACAGTGAGCTCTTAGAGAGCTTCACAGAGACTCAGAGCTTAATGGTGGCCTCCCAACACCAAACTTAGAAGTTGAGTATGGGGGCTCTGTTTGACTCTGTATTGAGAAAAGCTTTTCATGCTTCCTCTCCATGGTTACAGAAGAAGATCCTTGAGCCTTAAACACAAGGTAGTCCTCATTTAATTGAAGGACTAACTCTTCTCTATTCACATCAATCACAGCCCTTGCTGTTGCTAGGAAGGGTCTTTCAAGGATAATGGATTCATCTTCATCCTTCCCAGTGTCTAGGATTATGAAATCAACAGGGATGTACACGCCTTCAACCTTTATTAAGACATCCTCTACAAGTTCATAAGCCTATTTAATTGATTTGTATGCCATCTCTAGTGAGATTCTTGCAGCTTGTACCTCAAAGATCCCTAGTTTCTCTATTACAGAGAGTGGCATAAGGTTTATTCCTGACCCCAGGTCACACAGAGCCTTCTCAAAGGTCATGGTGCCTAGGGTACAAGGTATTACGAATTTTTTGGGATCCAGTTTCTTCTGAGGTAATTCCTGCTGAACCAGGGCATTCAGTTCATTGATGAGCAATGGAGGTTCACCCTCCCAAGTCTCATTACCAAATAACTTGGCATTTAGCTTCATGATTGCTCCTAGATACCGAGCAACTTGCTCTTCAGCAATATCTTCATCCTCTTCAGAGGAAGAATAATCATCAGAGCTCATGAATGGCGATAGTAAGTTCAGTGGAATCTCTATTGTCTCTGTATGAGCCTCAGATTCCTTTGGTTGCTCAATAGGGAACTCCTTATTGGTCAGTGGACGTCCAGCAAGGTCTTCCTCACTGGAAATCACTGCCTTTTTACTCTCTCTAGGTTCGGCCACTTTGGATATAGCTATGGCCTTGCACTCTCTTTTGGGATTCTCTTCCGTATTGCTTGGGAGAATACTAGGAGGGATTTCAGTAACTCTTTTACTCAGCTGACCCACTTGTGCCTCCAAATTTCTAATGGAGGACCTTGTTTCAGTCATGAAACTGAGAGTGGTCTTAGATAGATCAGAGACTATGGTTGCTAAGTCAGAGAGGCTCTACTTAGAATTCTCTGTCTATTGCTGAGAAGATGATGGAAAAGGCTTGCTATTGCTGAACTTATTTCTCCCACCATTATTATTATTAAAGCCTTGTTGAGGCTTCTGTTGATCCTTCCATGAGAAATTAGGATGATTCCTCCATGAAGGATTGTAAGTGTTTCCATAGGATTCTCCCATGTAATTCACCTTTTCCATTGCAGAATTCTCAGGGTCATAAGCTTCTCCTTCAGAGGAGGCTTCTTTAGTACTGCCGGATGCAGCTTGTATTCCAGTCAGATTCTGAGAAATCATATTGACTTGCTGAGTCAATATTTTATTCTGAGCCAATATGGCATTCAGAGTATCAATCTTAAGAACTCCTTTCTTCTGAGTTATCCCATTATTCACAGGATTTCTTTCAGAAGTGTACATGAATTGGTTATTTGCAACCATCTCAATGAGTTCCTGGGCTTTCGCAGGGGTTTTCATCAGATGAAGAGATCCACCAGTAGAGTGGTCCAATGACATCTTGGACAATTCAGACAGACTATCATAAAATATACATAAGATGCTCCATTCTGAAAGCATGTCAGAAGGACACCTTCTGATCAATTGCTTGTATCTTTCCTAAGCTTCATAGAGGGATTCACCTTCCTTCTGTCTAAAGGTTTGGACTTCCACTCTATGCTTACTCATCTTTTGAGGTGGAAAGAATTTGGCAAAGAAAGCATTGGCCAACTTTTCCCAAAAGTTCAGGCTTTCTTTAGGTTGTGAGTCCAACCATATCCTAGCTCTGTCTCTTACAGCAAAAGGGAAAAGCATAAGTCTGTAGACCTCAGGATTAACGCCATTGGTCTTAACAATATCACAGATTTGTAAGAATTCAGCTAAGAACTGATGAGGATCTTCCAATGGAAGTCCATGAAACTTGCAATTTCTGCTACATTAGAGAAACTAATTGAGGTTTAAGCTCAAAGTTGTTTGTTCCAATAGCAGGAATTAAGATGCTTCTTCCATAGAAGTCGGAAGTTGGTGTAATAAAGTCACCAAGCATCTTCCTTGCATCTCCACCATTGTTGTTGGGTTTGGCTACCATGTCTGCTTCTTTTTCGAAATTTTCTGTAAGGTCCTCTCCAGAGTGTTGTGCTTTAGCTTCTCTTAGCTTCCTCTTTAGAGTCCTTTCAGGTTCAGGATCAGCTTCAACAAGAATATCTTTATCCCTGTTTCTACTCATATGAAAAAGAAGAGAATAGAAAATAAGAGGAATCCTCTATGTCACGGTATAGAGATTCTTTTATGTGAGTAAAAGAGTAGAAGAATAGAAGAATGAGAATAGAAAGGATAAGAGGAATTCGAACACACAGAGAGAGAGGGTTCAAATTATGAGTATAAGAGAAGTGTTAGTGAATAAATAAATAAATAGAAAGAGATGAGACAGAGAGTATTTGAATTTTAAGAAGAGGGAGAAGAAAAATATTTTTATTTTTATTTAATTAATCAAGTTAGAATTCAAAATTTAAGAAAAGAATTAAATGAAAATCGAAAATTAAATAAATTAATTAATTAAGAAGATTTTTGAAAAATTTGTTATTTAGTTTTCAAAAATGAGAAGTGAAAAAGTAGTTAGGTGGTTTTGAAAAAGATAAGAAATAGTAAACTTTTTAAAATTAAAACAAACAAATCAAGTGGTTAATTGAAAAATATTTGAAAAAAAATTTTGAAAAGATAAGAAGTTAAAAAAATATTTTGAAATTAAATTTTGAAAAAAGATATGATTGAAATTTATTTTGAAAAAGATTTGAAAAAAATTAAAAAGATTTGATTTTAAAATTAAAGTTGATGACTTGACTAACAAGAAACTAAAAGATATGATTCTAGAATTTAAAGATTGTACCTTTCTTAAGAAGAAAGTAACAAACTTGAAATTTTTTGATTCAAAACATTAATTGTTAGTAAAGTTTAGGAAAATATGAAATAAAATTAAGGAAAAGATTTTGAAAATTTATTTAAGAAATTTGAAAATATTAAGAAGAAAAATGAAAAAGATTTGATTTTTGAAAAAGATTTGAAAAGATAAAATTTTTAAATTGAAATTTTGACTTGACTGACAAGAAACAACTAAATTTTTAAAATTTTTTGACTAAGTCAACCCAAAATTTCGAAATTTATGAGTAAAACCAGGAAAAGATATTATTTTTTATTTTTTTAATTAATGAAGAAAGAGAAAAACAACAAACTGACACAAGACATAAGAATTTAAGATCAAAACAAGAAAAATATGCAAAAACACTTTGAATATCAGGATGAACACCAAGAACACTTTAAAGATTATGATGAACATCAAGAACATATTTTTGAGAATTTTTAAGAAAATAAAGACATGTAAGACACCAAACTTAAGAACTTTTGTACTAGGGACACTAACAATTTGAAAATGCACAAGAAAAACAATAAAAGACACAAAACAAGAAAAATTAAAGAACAAACAAGGAAAATCATCAAGAACAACTTGAAGATCATGAGGAACATAATGCATGAATTTTCGAAAATCTAAGAAAATTAAAAAAAATGCAATTGACACCAAACTTAAAATTTGACACAAGACTCAAACAAGAAACATAGAATTTTTTTTTTGGTTTTTATGGTTTTATTAAAGTTTTTTGTATTTTTTTCAAAATTATTTTGGAAAAAGAAAATAAAAAAATTCAAAATTTTTAATAAGAATTCCAGGATTCATGCACTGTTATTCTAAAGCTACGGTCCAAAAGAATTAGACATGGCCAAATGGCCAGCCAAGCTTTAGCGTAACAAATATAGACATGTCCTTTTGATGACAAGTCATCCTAGCCTATTTTAACTAGTCTTTTTCTCTTGTTTTCATTAGAATTATGCACTTTCTTGAGCTACAAGCAAGCCAATTAGCTAGATTTTCATGTTTCCCTTTATTGAATCAACCATGTATGAATTCATGCCATTTCATGAGGTTTTATGCTATAATTGTTGCATATTATGATAGAATGAATATCTCATGATTATGAGCATAGCTTTGATGTGTTTGGTTGATTAATGATAGGTGAAGAAAGCTTGGAGAAAGGTTGAAGCAAGAAGGAATGGCTAGGAGTGAAGAGAGGACAATGGAATAAGTGAAATTGAACCAGGAAGCAAAAAGCTGGACCTAAAGTTAGCATCAAACTTTTGCACAAACTTTTGGTTGAAAAGTTAGCCCCAACGTTAGCCCCCTAACTTGGAGGCTAACGTTGGAACTTGAAAATCACTCCCTGGGTATCAAAAGTTTGCGCCAACGTTAGCCCCCTAACTTTGAGGCTAACGTTGGCACATGAAATTCACCCCTGGGCACCAAAAGTTTGCGCCAACGTTAGCCCCCTAACTTTGAGGCTAACGTTGGCATGAAGAAAACCTCCCTGGGCACCAAAAGTTTGCGCCAACGTTAGCCCCCTAACTTTGAGGCTAACGTTGGCACATGAAAATCACAAGGAGGAGCAAAAGTTTGCGCCAACGTTAGCCCCCTAACTTGGTGGCTAACGTTGGCGCCACAAGTACTCAAGGCAAGGCCAACGTTAGGGCCAAAGTTAGACCCCTAACGTTGGCAACAACGTTCATATCAGCAAAGTGGTGTTAGCTGATATGAAAAGTTGGAGCAAAAGTTAGACCCCTAACTTTTGCTCAAACTTTTGGTCCAACTTTTGCAAAACTCAAACCCGGTTCAATTGGTTCACTTTGGTTCCTCTCCAAACTTCAAGAGCAATCAACCAAGGCCTCTTTCAACCCAATTCCACCAAGAGCAAAGGCCCAACTCAAGGCTTGAAGATCATTTGAAGAAAGTGTATAAATAGGATAGAATTCAAGTTCTTCGGATAGCTTTCTTTTGGAATTTTCATAATAGTTTTCGGAGAGCTTTTGATATTGAGTGATCTTTAATTTCTTTGTCTTGGGGAAGGAGAATTCACTTCTCTTCCTCTCAGTTTTATTGCTTTCAATTTCAATTACAATTGTCTTGGATCTTGGGTTGGAGAATTGAAGAAATTCTGTTTCAATCTCATCCTTGGATCTCTCTGTTTATTTACTGCTTAATTGAATTTCCGTTTCTGTTACTTGCTTCTCATCTACTTTCATTGCAATTTATAATTTCCTTTGCAATTGTTCTTGTTGGATCTAGGAAGGCATTGAGATCTAGACTTGGTTTTCTAGTCTCTGGGTCCTGAGATCTGATTTCCCATTTTCAATTCTCTGTTTACTGCTTTATATGTTCATTTACTTTTCTGTTTCAGATCCGATTCAATCTCAATTCCCTTTTACTCTTCTGTTTAATGCAATTCAACTTTTCCTTGTTTAAATTCTGCAAATCCAATCCCCAATTCCCTTTACAATTCCAGCCGTTTACATTTCTTGCACTTTAAGATTCCGCTATTTACATTTCTTGCATTCTAAGTTTCTGCTATTTAATTTCTTGTTCTTTAAGATTCAGCACTTTAATTCCCTGTTCTCTTTACTTCCATGCAATTTAATTTCTGCACATCACAAAACACTCAACCAAATCTTGATTCGCTTGACTAAATTAACCACTAAGCTAAAATTGCTCAATCCTTCAATCCCTGTGCGATCGACCTCACTCCCGTGAGTTTTTATTACTTGATGTGACCCGGTGCACTTGCCGGTTAGAATTGTGTGTTTTGGGAGAAATTTATTTTTCACCAAAATACTCATCAAGTTTTTGGTGCCGTTGTCGGGGATTGATTAGATTGACAATGATTAAGTGAGGTGGTGATCTAGATCAAGCACTTTTTCTTTAATTTTGATTAACCCACTAACTGTTTGATTTTTTGCTTAAACTAACTAACACTTCAATCTAGCAGTAAATTGAAGTGTCACTGGTTTTGTGCATTTCTCATGCTCTGCTTGTATGTCAGGTACAAGAAGAACCATACCCAATTTTCATGAACAAGACGAAAGAACTCTCAGGAGATTAAGAAGAGCTGAAAGAGGGAAAAATATTATTGGAGAAGAGGAATCAGACGAACAATTCCAAGAGATGGAGGAACATTTAACCAATCCACCAGGTGGAGAAGACAACAACAATGGCAACCCACCCCAGAGGAGAGTTTTGGCTTCCTATACCTTTGCAAATCCCAGACATTGTGGGAGCAGCATCTTGGCTCCAAATGTTAATGCTAACAATTTTGAACTGAAGCCACAACTCATCACTTTGGTTCAGAACAATTGCTCTTTTGGTGGAGGACCACTTGAGGACCCACACCAACATTTATCCACTTTCTTAAGGATATGCAACACTGTCAAAACTAATGGAGTGCCCCCTGACAGTTACAAACTGATGTTATTCCCATTTTCTCTCAGGGACAAGGCCACTCAATGGTTGGAATCGTTTCCAAGGGACAGCATTAACAACTGGGATGATTTGGTAACTAAGTTCCTTCCAAAATTTTATCCACCTCAGAGGATTATAAGGTTAAAGGCTGAGGTTCAAACATTTACACAAATGGAGGCCGAACCCATCTATGAGGCATGGGAGAGGTACAAGGATCTGATAAGGAAATGTCCCCCTGCCATGTTTAATGAGTGGGAGAAGCTTCAAAACTTCTATGAAGGCTTAACACTGAAATCCCAGGAAGCTTTGGATCATTCAGCTGGAGGTTCCTTGCAACTCATGAAAACTGCAGAAGAGGCTCAAGAACTCATTGATATGGTGTCCAACAACCAATATTTCTTTGCTCATCAAAGAGGCCGCCAACCATCGCAAAGGAGAGGAGTAATGGAGCTAGAAGGAGTGGATTCAATCCTAGCTCAAAACAAGATGATGCAGCAGCAAATTCAACAACAATTTGAGCAAATGGCCAAAAGGATTGATAGTCTCCAAGTTGCAGCAGTTAACACTAGCCAACCATCAACCACATGGGGACAGAGTGAAGAAACTCAAGAAGAACAACAACAAGAGCAAGTACAGTATATGCACAACCAAGGACCAAATGAAGTGTATGGTGATACATACAATCCATCCTGGAAGAACCACCCAAACCTCAGATGGGGAGATAACCATACCCAAAACCAACAACCATGGCAGAGGAACTCAAACCAGCACAACCCAAGAAGCAACCAAAACCACAACCAGCAGCAGACTAACCAAAACCCCTACAGAAAACCTCAAAACAACTACCCCAACATCAACCAATACCAATCTAATAACCAACCCACCAACCAAAATGCCTACCATCCACCACCCACATCTCATAACCCACCTCAAGTATCACCTGAAGCCCAAAGAATCACTCACTTGGAGGCCATGATAGACAAAATGTTGAAACACCAGGAAATGGTAACCAAGAATCAGGAAGCCTCCCTGAAGAGCCTAGAGAGACAGATGGGGCAACTCTCCAAGCAAGTATCTGTTGAGAGACCTTCAAACTCATTGCCCAGTGACACAATTCCAAATCCCAAGGAAGAATGCAAGGCAATACAATTAAGGAGTGGGAGAACATTGATAAGCAACAATGACACTACAAGGAAGCAAGCAGAGAACATCAAAGAACCAACGGAGGATGAGAATCAAACAAAGGCAGATGAGGCTAAGGAGCAAGTTGTGATGCCAAACAAAAGCACTGAGAAACTTAAAGAGAAGGACAACCAGCCACATAGCTCAAAGGAAGTAGCTCAGGGACAGCAGCAAATAGGAAAGAGCATCACACCTCCACTGCCATATCCCCAGAGGTTTAACAAAGAGGTTAAAGACCAGCATTTTCACAAATTCCTTGAGATTTTTAAGAAGCTGGAAATCAATATCCCCTTGGCTGAAGCACTTGAGCAAATGCCTCTGTATGCCAAATTCTTCAAGGAGCTTGTCAACAAGAAAAGAAGCTGGGATGAGAAAGAAACCATAATGATTACTGAGGAATGCAGGGCCTTGATTCAAAAGGGGCTTCCTCCCAAGCTTGAGGACCCTGGGAGCTTCCTGTTGCCTTGCACCATTGGGGAATTGACCATCACTAAAGCAATGTGCGATCTCGGAGCAAGTATTAACTTAATACCATCTTCCTTGGTGAAAAAGCTGCATATAGAGGAGGTCAAACCAGTACAAATGTCTCTGGAGCTGGTAGACAAGTCAATGGTATACCCCAGGGGTGTAATTGAAAATCTTTTGGTCAAGGTGGACAGTTTTATATACCCTGCTGATTTTGTGGTTCTAGAATCAAACGATGATGATGGTGACTCTGTTATACTGGGAAGGCCATTCTTGGCCACTGCTAGAGCTATCATAGACGTAGAGGAAGGGGAATTAACTCTCAGGATGCATGATCAGAGTGTCACTCTGAAGGTATTACCAGAGGCACAACTTAGCAAGGAGAAGAAACACTATATGAAAAATGACCAGGAAAGTCACAGCAACATCCCAATGCTAAGGATTGTGAAGACTGATGAAAAAGCCCAAGAGGATATTAGAGTATTGGCCACTGAGAAGAGAGGTCCCCAAGGAAAACCTATGGCCAGAAAAGAAAGAACAACAAAAGGAAAGATGAAACGCAGAAACAAAGCAAAAAGGGGTTGGAAGAACAGAAAGATTCCAACAGAGGGGCTTTCCAAAGGTGACAAAGTGCAATTGATATATCAACAGCTAGGGGCAAATCATCAAACCGAGGATTACTACACTGTCAGCAACATACTATCATTAGAGCATGCTGAAATAGAACACCAGAGAACAAAGAAGAGGATCACAGTCAGAGGAGACAAATTGAGGCCCTACAAGCACCAACCACCATAAAAGAAAGCCTCAATGTCAAGCTAATGACAATAAAAGAGTGCTCCATGGGATGCTTTAAGATTCATGTCATTTTAAATTCAATAAGTTATGATCAATTGAGCATGAATTCTTTTCTCTTTTCATGAACATGTCCATTGACTGCATGCACTATTTTGAAACATATGCTAAGTTTGGTGTGCCTTCAAGCACACTAAACCAATGTTACAAATAATTCCATTTTGCATGTTTGGAGTATCTTGACAAAGCATATGGCCGAACACTAAGTTTGGTGTCCACATAGCTTCATGAAAAGTAGAAACTCATGCATCAATAATCATACAATTGTTGTTTTTCAAAATCTTATAAATGAAAAAAAATTCTTTTCCGGTAATGAAGGCATTAATTGTGATGTACCCTTTGACAAGAAACAAGTTTGGTGTTCACCAAACCTTGATGCACCGATTTAGGGATACAATTGATCCTTCATGAAAAAAAAAAAGAGAAAAAGAAAGTATGATGAAAACAATTCTTATGAACATTTAATTTTTGAATCTCACTAATTGGAGGAAGATACTCATTTTCTTTATATATGACCAAACATTAAGTTTGGTGTCTTCAAGAGAGAGTGTCACGGTTCAAATGATATAAGAATTTATGGTTCACATAGTATTAATAAAAAGAACACTCTTGCTACGGTTGGATAAGACTAATGTATGTTGTCTTGTTGTGGTGACTAGGAGGTCAAAGAATCTTCAAAGAAAAAGACAAGACAAAGGAAAGCATAGCATGAAGACAAAATCCCATCACATGCCTCGAAAAAGAAATCTGCCACTCCTTGAGAATGATCACGGCAAAGGCAAGGGAAGGAGCAAACTTTGTCTTCATTCATCCTTACATGCATACCTTTGATCTCCATAAGTCTAATTGCATCCCAACCCTTCATTGCTCATTTAAAAGCATACCACCTTCAAGCCATGCACATGACCGAATCACTCCAACCACTTAAACTTCTCTTCATCATTTCTTTTCATAGCAAGTCCGGTCTCAATTTATTTTTGCCCCAAACACACATCAAACTCTCCAACATTCTTCACACTCCTTCTCAACCAACCAAGTGACCATGGCCTCCTCCTCAAGAACCAAACGAAGAAAAGGAAAAGATCCCATAGTGGAGGAAGACACATATGAATATGACCAACGGAGATTCAAGTCTTGGTTTCATCAAATGTAAATTCAATGGATGAACGAGAAAAGAATCTATCCTGAAATTCCATTCTTGTTGCCGGATGATGGATGTCAAGAAATGAAGGACAAAATTCGGAAGAGGAGGTGGGAGGAACTTGCATCACCAGCCACCCGAATCAATGCCAATATCATAAGAGAGTTCTATGCAAATGTCCCAAGGCTTGACATGCGTGAGCTCCCAACGTACAAGAGCTATGTGCGGGGGGTGGAAGTAGACTTTATCCCGGATGCAATCAAGAAAGTCTTGAAACTAAAGTCAGTCCGCTTTGATGAACCGGGATACCAACAAAGATTGAATGAGGATCAGGATTATGAGGAGATTGCGAGAGACATTTGTTTTGAGAACTCAGAGTGGGAAGGAGATAACAAGAACAAATACAAGTTCCTGAAGAGATGTAACCTCACTCCGGAAGCAAAAGGATGGTATGAGTTGATGAAAAGATCAATTCTGGGCACAGTGAACACCTCAGAAGTTAACAGGGAGAGAGCCGTGATGCTGCATTGCATCATTGTGGGAGGAGAGATAAGAGTTCATGAAATCCTTGCAAAGTCATTCAAAAGCTGGCTGAAAAGAATTCGGCCAGATCTTGGTTGTACTATCCGAGTACCATTTGGAGGTTGTGTGCAAAGGCTAAGGTTCCAATGGAAGAGGAAAATCTAATGTGGTTAAGCCAAGGCATGCCCATAACCATTGAACGAATGATGATGCCCCTTGAAGCACATCAAGGCCGAAGACCACATGGAGAAAGGGAAAGAGAAGAACCAATGGAAGAAGATGAGCCACACATAGAAGAAGAACCACAAGAGGAGGAGGAACAGCCACACTTTTTCCCACATGGCAATATGGATATGACTCAAATGCAAGAAGCAATAGGAAGATTGTCTCAACAGTACACGAGAATCCAAGAAAGGCAAGAGGAATACCATTCTCTGTACATGAAAAACCAACAAGCACAAGAAGAAAGGGAGCTAAGAATAATGAACAAACAAAGTGAATTCGAGTCAAGATTCCTTGTGATGCAAGAGGAACATGCCTTTCAATCTCATGAATCTTTTGGGAAGTTGGAACAAATGCAAGCTGAAAATTTGAGGGCTCTCAAAGAGTTCACAACACTCCAAGATGCAAGGTATGAAGTGCAAGCCGATTACAACATCAATAGCCAAATCAAACTGAACTATATTGGAGAACATTTGCACAACATGGATCCGGCTTTCCCAACTTTTGATGAATTCTTCAAAAAGAGAAGTGAGGTAGAAGTAAGCAGAGCTATGAGACTTGAAGATAGAGTGGAGGAGGCTATGAATAAAGCTGGCTTTTGGCAAGGTCAACAGGCACCAAACAAGGATGGTGGGAACACTAGCAGCCAAGTGTATGAAAGGAGAAAGAAAAGGCATGACAAATGAAAGGTAGACTTGCTCCTTGTTCATCACTACAAAGAAAAAAGCATGCATTCTATCTGTTCTAAGTTGTCTTTGCATTTTTAAGTAGTTCTTTTTAATTAAAAGTCTTTGCATTATGTTTGTTTCTTTTAAAATAAGTAGGCTAGTTTATGTGTGTGCTTGTGTGTTTATTTTCACTTGACAAGAAGCATGTGTTGTCCCCTGCATCTTTAAATTCAATAAAAGAAATGCTTGAATATGAAGTAAGATGGTCTCTGTTAGATAGAAGTAGAATAAAAGTAAGTGGTGGTATGTGTGTGATTGTATAATAGCTCACTTTTAGTGAATAAAGAGCCAGGATATCTCCTTCTAAGTAAAGAGTAGCCTACTGTCTATGAATCTCAATTAAATAAAAAATTCCTTGGTTAGAAAGAAAAACAAAAAGAAGGAAAGAAAAAAAAGATAGCCAAAAAGTGGCAGAACAAAAGGAAACAAAAAGAAACAAAGCTGGACACCAATAGCTTGAAATTTAAAATATATGCCTGTGATGTCTTTGTACTAGGATCTGCTTGGATTAGTAAGCTCTTAGGAGTGCCTCAACAGTCGGTGACTTGGGTTAACTAATCCGGGATCATCAGCTGAAAGTCCACTATCAAGAGCAACCTAACTACAAGGCATTTAGTAACCCAAAGAGGTGCTGGGCATCAATGTTTTAAGAAGGAATGTGAGCCAAGTGTCTATGGTGAATAATGTGTCAAGTATAAAGAAAAGAAAATGAACTTGCTACACATGACACTCAAATAAAGCTTATGAACAAAGTAATAGCCAAGGATAAAGGAATAATGAGAGGTCATAGCAGTATGTCACTTGAAGCTTGAAGGAGACTTTCTAGGCCTAGGAGTCAATAAGAAGTGAGTATTTGCACATCCACACAGAATCCCATCAACTATCAATAATACTCTGCTAGCATGAACATCCTCTTCCATCTCATTCTTTCTTCTCAATAAATCTTTTCTTGCTTGGGGACAAGCAAGCTTTAAGTTTGGTGTTGTGATGACAAGTCATCCTAGCCTATTTTAACTAGTCTTTTTCTCTTGTTTTCATTAGAATTATGCACTTTCTTGAGCTACAAGCAAGCCAATTAGCTAGATTTTCATGTTTCCCTTGATTGAATCAACCATGTATGAATTCATGCCATTTCATGAGGTTTTATGCTATAATTGTTGCATATTATGATAGAATGAATATCTCATGATTATGAGCATAGCTTTGATGTGTTTAGTTGATTAATGATAGGTGAAGAAAGCTTGGAGAAAGGTTGAAGCAAGAAGGAATGGCTAGGAGTGAAGAGAGGACAATGGAATAAGTGAAATTGAACCAGGAAGCAAAAAGCTGGACCTAAAGTTAGCATCAAACTTTTGCACAAACTTTTGGTTGAAAAGTTAGCCCCAACGTTAGCCCCCTAACTTGGAGGCTAACGTTGGAACTTGAAAATCACTCCCTGGGTATCAAAAGTTTGCGCCAACGTTAGCCCCCTAACTTTGAGGCTAACGTTGGCACATGAAATTCACCCCTGGGCACCAAAAGTTTGCGCCAACGTTAGCCCCCTAACTTTGAGGCTAACGTTGGCATGAAGAAAACCTCCCTGGGCACCAAAAGTTTACGCCAACGTTAGCCCCCTAACTTTGAGGCTAACGTTGGCACATGAAAATCACAAGGAGGAGCAAAAGTTTGCGCCAATGTTAGCCCCCTAACTTGGTGGCTAACGTTGGCGCCACAAGTACTCAAGGCAAGGCCAACGTTAGGGCCAAAGTTAGACCCCTAACGTTGGCACCAACGTTCATATCAGCAAAGTGGTGTTAGCTGATATGAAAAGTTGGAGCAAAAGTTAGACCCCTAACTTTTGCTCAAACTTTTGGTCCAACTTTTGCAAAACTCAAACCCGGTTCAATTGGTTCACTTTGGTTCCTCTCCAAACTTCAAGAGCAATCAACCAAGGCCTCTTTCAACCCAATTCCACCAAGAGCAAAGGCCCAACTCAAGGCTTGAAGATCATTTGAAGAAAGTGTATAAATAGGATAGAATTCAAGTTCTTCGGATAGCTTTCTTTTGGAATTTTCATAATAGTTTTCGGAGAGCTTTTGATATTGAGTGATCTTTAATTTCTTTGTCTTGGGGAAGGAGAATTCACTTCTCTTCCTCTCAGTTTTATTGCTTTCAATTTCAATTACAATTGTCTTGGATCTTGGGTTGGAGAATTGAAGAAATTCTGTTTCAATCTCATCCTTGGATCTCTCTGTTTATTTACTGCTTAATTGAATTTCCGTTTCTGTTACTTGCTTCTCATCTACTTTCTTTGCAATTTACAATTTCCTTTGCAATTGTTCTTGTTGGATCTAGGAAGGCATTGAGATCTAGACTTGGTTTTCTAGTCTCTGGGTCCTGAGATCTGATTTCCCATTTTCAATTCTCTGTTTACTGCTTTATATGTTCATTTACTTTTCTGTTTCAGATCCGATTCAATCCCAATTCCCTTTTACTCTTCTGTTTAATGCAATTCAACTTTTCCTTGTTTAAATTCTGCAAATCCAATCCCCAATTCCCTTTACAATTCCAGCCGTTTACATTTCTTGCACTTTAAGATTCCGCTATTTACATTTCTTGCATTCTAAGTTTCTGCTATTTAATTTCTTGTTCTTTAAGATTCAGCACTTTAATTCCCTGTTCTCTTTACTTCAATGCAATTTAATTTCTGCACATCACAAAACACTCTACCAAATCTTGATTCGCTTGACTATATTAACCACTAAGCTAAAATTGCTCAATCCTTCAATCCCTGTGGGATCGACCTCACTCCCGTGAGTTTTTATTACTTGATGCGACCCGGTGCACTTGCCGGTTAGAATTGTGTGTTTTGGGAGAAATTTATTTTTCACCAAAATACTCATCAAGTTTTTGAAATATAAATTACATTAAACGTAAAGGGGCAGGGTGCTGGAAAGTTAAATGAAAGCAGTAAATTTGAACTCAGACCAATTGCCGAAAATTAAACTTGCAGGAAAGAAAAGTGTAGCAGAGAATTGTAGAAACTGAGATTTCATAAACTGAATTCAATATTAGAAAATGACAATTGCAGAAAATTAAAAGTGTATCAAAGGGAACTTTCTATTCTACTCTACTCCTAATGCTCTAGCAGAGCCAGCCTCCTCACAAATATGAAAATGATGCCTTATATAGGCTTTACAAAATGAAAATGAAATTCAAAACAAATTACAATTAAAATGAAATTTCTATTCTAACTATCTCTTGTGCCTTTGAGTGGTGTCAATTGGGCCCTTGCTCTTGATGGAATTGGGTTGATAAAGGCCTTGGTTGATTGCTCTTGGAGTTGGAGAAAGATCCATTGTGAACCGGGTTGAAAAACATAAAAGCTTGAGTAAAAGTTTGAGCAAAAGTTAGGGGTCTAACTTTTGCTCTAACTTTTCATATCAGCCCCATTGTTTTGCTGATACCCACGTTGGTGCAAAAGTTAGGGGTCTAACTTTTGCTCCAACGTTGGCCTCCCTTATGCATGTTCATGGCGCCAACTTTGTCCTCTTGTCATGTTGCTAATTTTATGTCCAATATAGACTATCATATATGGTTGGAAAGCTCTGAATGTCAGCTTTCTAACCCACTTAGAATCACTTCAATTGGACATCTACAACTCAAGTTATGATCATTTGAAGAGGGCATGGTCGCTGGCTTTGCTGTGCAGCGTTTGAGGTAACGTTTGCCTCAAACGTTGGCGAAAACGCTAGTTCTGGAGGCTCAGACGTATTGTCCACCCCATACTATTATACATTGTTGGAAAGCTCTGAATGTCTACTTTCCAATGCCTTTGGAAGCACATCAATTGGGGCTCTACAGCTCGAGTTATACTCCATCGAAGGTGCAGAGGTCAAGTGGCCTCACTGCAGGTTGCCACCATGTTCATTTATGCACATTGCGGGGCAGTTTTCTCCCTCAATTTTAGTGTCCACCATGCAGTGCCATATATGCTTGGAAAGATCTTGATTCCTACTTTCCAATGCTTCTTGAATCACCTCATTTGGAGCTTTGTAGCTCAAGTTATTCTTGTTGGAAGTATACCCCTTCAAGCTGTTGTGGTGTGTGGCGCCAACGTTAGCCACCAAGTTAGGGGGCTAACGTTGGCGCAAACTTTTGGTGCCCAGGGAGGTTTTCTTCATGCCAACGTTAGCCTCAAAGTTAGGGGGCTAACGTTGGCGCAAACTTTTGGTGCCCAGGGAGGTTTTCTTCATGCCAACGTTAGCCTCAAAGTTAGGGGACTAACGTTGGGGCTAACTTTTCACCCAAAAGTTTGTGCAAAAGTTTGAGGCTAACTTTTGGTCCAGCTTTTTGCTTCCTGGTTCATTTTCACTTATTCCATTGTCCTCTCTTTACTCCTAGCCATTCCTTCTTGCTTCAACCTTTCTTCAAGCTTTCTTCACCTATCATTAATCAACCAAACACATCAAAGCTATGCTCAAAATCATGAGATATTCATTCTTTCATAATATGTGACAATTATAGCATAAAACCTCATGAAATAGCATGAATTCATACATGGTTGATTAAATCAAAGGAAACATGAAAATCTACCCAATTGGCTTGCTTATGGATCAAGAAAGTGCATAAAACCTATTGAAACCAAAGGAAAAAGGCATAGAAAAACATGACATGATGACATGTCATCACCTTTCTACAATGGAAAGTGGAAACCTCAGTCCAAAAGATTAGACATGGCTTAATAGCCAGCCAGGTTTCAACATATCTCATGAAACTCTAGAATTCATTCTTAAAAATTTTTGAATGATTTTTTTTGAAAACACACATTTTTTTCTAAATTAAAAAAAAAAAAACTTAAACATAAAATAAAATTACCCAATCTAAGCAACAAGATGAACCGTCAGTTGTCCAAACTCGAATAATCCCCAGCAATGGCGACAAAAACTTGGTGCACGGAATTGCAATCATACTTTTCACAACTCCGCACAACTAACCAGCAAGTGCACTGGGTCGTCCAAGTAATACCTTACGTGAGTAAGGGTCGATCCCACGGAGATTGTCGGCTTGAAGCAAGCAATGGTCATATTGTAAATCTTATTCAGGCGGATTCAATTGGTTATGAGGTTTTGATAATTAAAAGATAAATAAAACATAAAATAAGATAAAGATACTTATGTAATTCATTGGTAGGAATTTCAGATAAGCGTTTGGAGATGCTTTGTTGCTTCTGAACCTCTGCTTTCCTACTGTCTTCATCCAATCATGCGTGCTCCCTTCCATGGCAAGCTGTATGATCCTCTTGGATGAAAAATACCAGGCACAGCTACCGCACCACTAATCATCTGTCGATTCTCACTAGCGTCGGAATAGGATCTCTCCATACTTTTGCACACTGTCACTACGCCCAACATTCGCGAGTTTGAAGCTCGTCACAGTCATCCCTTCCCAGATCCTACTAGGAATACCACAGACAAGGTTTAGACTTTCCGGATCTCAGGAATGCTGCCAATTGGTTCTAGCCTATACCATGAAGGTTCTAATCTCACGGACTTGGTCCGTGGATTAGAGACCCAAGAGAATATACTCCGGCTGTCGTCCAATGACTACATTGAACATCATGTAGACCGCTTGTGGTTGTCAGGCACGCGGATATTGGCTAAGCGAGTAACAAAAATAGTGGGTGATTGTCACGGGTCACCCCTTCATTCTAACTTAACTGAATTAAGTACGAGAGCATATCTTGGAGAAGAAGTAAGTGTGAATTGAAAGAGAAACAATAGTACTTGCATTAATTCATTAAGAACAGCAGAGCTCCGCACCTTAATCTATGAAGTGTAGAAACTCCACCGTAGAAATACATAAGAGAAAAGAGGTCTAGGCATGGCTAAATGGCCAGCCTCCCAAATGTGAAAATCGCATAAGATGTGTTCCAAAACTCTCTGCGAATACAATAGTAAAAAGTGCTATTTATACTAAAACTAGTTACTAAGGATTACAGAAAATAAGTAACTAAGTGCAGATAGTGCAGAAATCCACTTCCGGGGCCCACTTGGTGTGTGCTTGGGCTGAGTATTGAGCTTTACACGTGCATAGGCCATTTCTAGAGTTAAACGCCAGCTTGGATGCTAGTTTGGGCCATCAAATATCGGGAAATGTATAAACTATTATATATTGCTGGAATGCCCAAGATGTCTACTTTCCAACGCAATTGAGAGCGTGCCAATTGGGCTTCTGTAGCTCCAAAAAATTCACTTCGAGTGCAGGAGGGTCAGAATCCAACAACATCTGCAGTCATTTCTCAACCTCTAAAGCAGACTTTTGCTCAGATCCCTCAATTTCAGCCAGAAAATATCTAAAATTACAGAAAAACACACAAACTCATAGTAAAGTCCAAAAATGTGATTTTTGGATAAAAACTAATAAAAATATAATAAAAGGTAACTAAAACATACTAAAACTACATAAAAACAATGCCAAAAAGCGTATAAATTATCCGCTCATCAATTTGCTAGAAGGATTTTTTTTTAATGCTAGTTTTCAATCCTCTTGACAAAAGAGGTTGAATGCAAAATGGTTTTCATGGGAACCTTGGAAAAGAAAACATGAAACCATGCTTGAAATCCCTTTTCACATTTGAGTAGATCTGGGTTTTGGTGATTGGATATGGTGACATATGATCCACCCTCTATTCTAGATCTACAAGGATGTGTGGTATAATAAGGGACCAAGCATATCTCTCTTCATGAGCAATTAGACCAAGAAATTGGCTGATTATCAAGATTTGACAGATTGAGTCACCAAGGGATTGGGGCTCAATCAATCATGATTGCCAAGAGATCAAAGAGTTGCATGATTGAATATGAGATGAGCTGGATTTAATCCAAAGAGAACAACATCTCTTGATCTTAATGAATTCCCATATTCTTATCTTCCATATTCTTTATAGCTTTGTTTACATTCTGTCAATCCCAATTCCCATTTACAATTAAGTCATTTATGTTTCTGCACTTTACTGCTTCTCTTTACTTTTGCATCATTTACTTTCCTGTTCGTTTACAATTCTGCAATCACACTCTATATTGCTCTGCTTGACTAATTCACCAATTAATTAAAATTGCTCAAATCTACCAATCTCTGTGGATACGATCCCACTTCACTGTGGGTTATTACTTGACGATAATTTTGGTGCGCTTGCCAAAACAACGGATTCATCATTTTATATGGGGAGTGAATTCCAGTTATCAAGTTTTATGGCGCCGTTGCCGGGGATTGGTTTGAATTTGACAAAGACTAAATTGATTGGGGAGCTAGATTAATCATTTTAATTACTTTGTTATTTCTTTTTCAGTTCTTTAATTTTCTTCTTCTCTATGTTTGTTTCATTTTTACTTCTGTCGTTTTGATTATTCATTGTTTGTACTTCCATTATTTTTACTACTTTATTAACTATTTAATCAATTGCATCAACCAAGCTAACCACTAATTTCAACAAGATGGATTCCTTCACTTGCCCTCAGCTTGTTGTTTGTTGAATGTATGATAGGTAAAAGGGGAGAAACTTCATCCTCCTTCAATAGTGAACCTGAGAGGACCTTCCTTAGATTAAGGAGGGAAGCAAGAGGCAAAGGCATAGTTGGAGAGGAAATAGTGGAGAAAGATCTGAGAACTACTATGGAGGGAGAGGTGAATATTAGAGAGGAAGTTGGCAATCATGTTGGGCAAGAGAGGAGAGTCTTAGGCTCCTACATCAAGCCAAATCCAGGAAACTGTGGCAGTAGCATCCTGAAGCCAACAATTCATGCTAACAATTTTGATTTGAAACATCAACTCATCACACTTATCCAGAATAATTGTTCATATGGAGGGGGTGCTCAAGAGGACCCAAACCAACATCTCACTACATTCTTGAGAATTTATGACACTGTAAAGTCCAATGGTGTACACCCTGACACCTACAAGCTACTTTTGTTCACTTTTTCACTCAGGGATAAGGTAGTAAATTGGTTGGAAGCATTTCCCAAGGAGAGCTTAACCACATGGGATGATGTTTTGAACAAGTTTCTAGCAAGATTCTACCCTCCACAGAGTGTCAATAGATTAAGAGCTGAGGTGCAAACCTTCAGACAGCAGTATGGTGAAACCCTGTATGAGGCCTGGGAGAGGTTCAAAGACTTGACAAGGAAATGTCCACCAGATATGTTCAATGAGTGGGTGCAACTACACATCTTCTATGAAGGTCTCTAATATGAGTCAAAGCAAGCAGTAGATCATTCTTCAGGTGGCTCACTCAACAATAAGAAAACCATTGAAGAAGCCATAGATGTCATAGAGACTGTGACTGAGAATGAGTATTTCTATGCTTCAGATAGAACTTAGAAGAGAGGAGTAATGGAGCTCAACTCTATGGATGCTTTGTTAGCCCAAAATAAAGTGATCACTGCGTAACTAGCAGCCTTAACCAAGAAGGTGGAGAAGAATCAAGTTTCAGCCATTCAAGCCCAAGCCCCTCAACAAGAAGGAGAAGCACCAGAAGTTGAATGTGAATGGGAGCAAGCTAACTATGTGAACAATCCACCTAGACCACCATATGATCCAAACTCCAAGACATACAACCCAGGTTGGAAGAATTTTTGTTAGTAAAGAATTTCACACATAAAACCTCGTTGCTAGTATAGTTTCTAATCCAACAAAGAATCCTTTCATACAAAAATATGTTTGTCACTAAAGCAAACCCAATAAAAAAATCCGAAGTATTTAAACCTCAGGTCGTCTCTCAAGGAATTGCAGGGAGGTGTGTTACTTATAATTGGTTATGAAAAAGTATCATTTTGGGTTTTTGAAATAAGGAACAAGGAAATATAGTTGCGAGAATTAAATTAATAACTAATAAAGCTTTTGGCAAGGTATGAAAATTAGAAATCCTATCCTAGTTATCCTTATCAATTGTGATGAGAATTATCCATTGCTACCACTTAGTTAACCCTTACCAAATAAAGGAAAGTCAAGTGGACGAATCAATTTGATTCCTCAAGTCCTAGTCAACTCCTAAGGAAAGACTAGCTTTAGAGGTATCCAAATCAATTAGCAACTATCAGTTATCAATCAACAAAGGAGTTTGATAACTCAAGAGTCTCTAATTACTCAACCAAAACCAAAAGGAGAGAAATCTAAATTAAATTGAAAGCATCAATAACATAAATTGAAGAAAGTAATCATAAATATGAAATACCTCAAATTGCATTAAATAGAAAATCAAATTAAACATGAGAATTCATAAACTAAAGTAGCAACATAGAACAAATAAAACTAGAAGAGAAACTAAATTAAAGGAACATTGAACCTGGAATTGATACGAAATAAACCTAAAATTAAGAGAAATCTTAAAACCTAGAGAGAGGAGAGAGCCTATCTCTCTAGAAACTACATCTAAACCTAAAGTTATATGAATGAAAGTTGTTTGAATGAATGTCTCGAGTCTCTGCGTGTCCCCTGGCTTTAGTCTACGTTTCTGGGCCGAAAATTGGGTCCAAACTCAGCCCAAAATCGCCCCCAATATTTTCTGAGTTTTTTGCACGTGGCGCATGTCACGCATACGCGTCAGTCACGCGTACACGTCGCTGGTCATCCTCGCGTGTCACGCGTACGCGTCAGGTATGCGCACGCGTCGCTATGCTTTTTTGCCTTTCACGCTGATGATTTGCATCATCTACCCTTCTTTCTTGCATAAAGAGGACCATAAAAGAGCATAAATCTCATTTGATCAGTACAATTCATGCATTATTTGATGAATATTATGGTACACTACTTTGAGATGAGTTGTGCTTAATTTCAGGTGAAAAAGGCATCAAAAATGGGAAGAAAGCAAGAAAGAAGCTGGGCGTGTGAAACTGGCGTGCTACTTTGGAGCAAACGCCACAAAAATGCACTGGCGTGGCACGCCAGGAGTGAGGCATGGCACGCCAGTACTAAATTCCACAAGAGAAGTTCAAGCATGCATATGGGCATGGCACGCCAGGAACTAGGCGTGGCACGCTGGTACAAAGTTCCAAAGAGCAACAATGGAGGACACAAAAGGGGCGTGACACGCCATCAGCTACTATGGGCGTGCCACTTGAGCCAAGGGGCGTGGCACACCAACCCATCACTCCAGGAGGAACCTTCACTATGGCGTGCCACTTAGTATTGAAGGCGTGGGACGCTAGTTCCAAAAAGTCACTTGGGCATGCCACTTGAGGATCCAGGCGTGGCACGCTAAGCTTGAAGAGTCTACAAAAGTATGGGCGTGCCACTCGAGCAGCATGGCGTGGCACGCAGGTACAAAAATCCAGAGAAGGGGCTGAAGGCAATTGAAGACTGGGTGTGCCACTTGAGGTCGAAGGCGTGGCACGCCAGGCTCTCAATCTCACTTAGGCGTGCCACTTGAGCGACCAGGCGTGGCACGCCAATGCACAAAGAGGCCAAAGCAAGGGCTGGGCGTGCCACTTGATGTCGAAGGCATGGCACGCTAACCCAAGAATCTCACTATGGTGTGCCACTTGAAGGCTGAGGCGTGGCACGCCAGCAACTGAAATCAAGGCAAGATCATGGGCGTGGCACGCCAGCCTCTAGGAGTGGCACGCTGGTATAAGTTTTCAGAGAGGGTGAAGGAGGCCAAATACATAGGGCGTGCCACTTGGTGTCGAAGGCGTGGCACGCCATCCACTATTCCTCACTTGGGCGTGCCACTTGAACCCCAGCCGTGGCACACCAGTGTCATTCAGAGAGCAAAAACCATTGGGGCTTGCCACTTGAGTTTGTGGCATGGTACGCTGACGTTAGGATTTTTACTGGTAAAGAATTTTATAAAAATAATCGCGTTGTAGATATAGTTTCTAAACTGACAGAAATCCTTTCGTACAAACGTTTTGGTTGTCACAAGTAACAAACCCCTTTAAAATTGATAACCGAAGTATTCAAACCTCGGGTCATCTTCTCAAGGAATTGCAGGGAGGTATGTTCTTATTATTGGTTATGAAGATTGTAAATTGGGGTTTTGAAAGTAAGGAGCAAGTAATTTAAATTGCAATTAAAATAAGTAAATGACTGTAAAATAAACTTTTAGTAAGGTATGAGAAATTGGAAGTCCAGTCCTAATTATCCTTATCAATGGTGATGAGAATCGAGTCTTAGTCCCACTTAGTTAACCTTTACTAAAGCAAGGGAAGGTCAAGTGGATTGATTAGTCTGATCTTCAGGTTCTAGTCAATTCCTAAGAAAGGACTGGAATTATTGAAGTTCAATTCAATTAGCAAAGATAACAATTATTGATCACATTTAGTTTGATAACTCCTGAGTTACTGATTTCTTAACCAAGAACAAAAGGGGAAATGTAAATCTACTCTAATAAAAATATCTTCAGATTGGAAGTAACGGTAATATAAATAAAAGAGAGCGATCATAAACTGAAATACCTCAAATAACATTAATTCAGAGAATTATCTGTAACATAGAAAAGTTCATAAATTAAATTGAGAAGATAATAAAAAGGAAAGTTGAACCTAATAAAAAGGGACAATCATGAAAGCAAGAAAAATTCTAAATCCTAATCCTAAGAGAGAGAGGGGAGAACCTCTCTCTAAAAACTACATCTAAATCATCAAAAGTAAATAATTAGAGACTCCCCTTTTTAATGGATGCATTCCCCCACTTTATAACCTCTAATCTGTGGTTTATGTACTTGGATCTGGGCCAAAAGGGCTTCAGAAATCGCTGGGAGCGTTTTCTGTAATTTCTGGTGCGTGGCCTCTGTCACGCATCCGCGTGGGTCACGCGGTCACGTCATCTGGAGTTTTCCTTATCACACGTTCGCTTCGGTCATGCGTCCACGTCATCTGCTTCTGTTCAAGGCGTGCGTTCGCGTCATTCACATGTTCGCGTCGCGCTCTCTTCGCGCTGGGCATGCGGCGGCGTCGTCCCCGCGTTTGCGTCGCTACCAGTTTCTTTTGAAACTCCATTTTGTGCTTTCCTTCCATTTTTTTTATGTTTCCTTTCCATCCTTTAAGTCATTCTTGCCTTAGAAGATCTGAAACTACTCAACACACAAATCACGGCATCGAATGGTAATAAAGGGTAATTAAAATAATTATTCTTAAAGTATAGGAAACATGTTTTTCACATATCTCACATAATAAGGAAGGGAAAATAAAACCATGCAATTAACATGAATAAGTTAGTGAAGGATTGAATAAATCACTTAAATTAGGCACAAAATATATCATAAAATATGGGTTTATCAACCTCCCCACACTTAAACAATAGCATGTCCTCATGCTAAATCCAAGATAAAGAGTAAGGTTAAAGTTAAAGTGGTGGAATCTCATGCAATGCAATCTATTCTAAATGCAACTACCTAAATGAATCATGCAATTCTAATTGTCATTCACTTGTATATAAAACTTACATGTAGTTGAATTAATTCACATTCTCAAGGAATCATATATACATAGCCAAGCCCTAGATAATGTTAAAGTACTTTTGCAATTGAGATGGGAGAGAAAAACATTTTATAAACTTGCAAGACAATTAACAATTTAAGCAGAGATATATGTTGATGAGCTATTGAACCCTCACTGGATTTTGTGTTTACTCTCTAGTCACTCAGTGTTTATTGGGTTGATCACTTTATTCTTCTTTTTATCCTTACGTTCTATAGCTGTGTTCTTCATCTAACCAATCAACAATTATAGAATACAGACATACAAAAATCATGAGGTCTTTATTTAAGGTTGTAATGGGGCCAAGGTAAAGGTAAGGGTATATGTATAAGGCTAAGTGAGCTAATAAGTGAATCCTTGATTAGTCTAAGATCTCACCTAACATACATATTTTGTAATTCAAAGGTTTCTTTGCCTATTTACCCAAATTTTCTCACTTTGTATTGCAAGCTCATATATTAACTTTAACTTTTGTCCCATGTGCATTGATTCCTTTTATTTTGCAATTGGGGATTTTTGTATCCCCTTTATTTAAATAAAATTTCTTTTTAAAATTTTTTTTAATGCACATGGTAATTTAATTGTTTTGATTCACATGAGCATGCTTCCCAAAACTTTTATTTTGAAATGTCTTAATTCTTTTTAACTTTCTACCTTTGTTTCTATAATCCATGTTCCCATAAGGTTTCCCACACTTAAACAATACACAATTTCTATCTTAAGCTAACCAAGGATTCAACATGGGATTTTTATTTTGTTTTTCTGCTTAAGGCTAGTAATGTGGTTTATAGAACAAGAGGGGATTAAAATCTCAAGGGGACTAACAAGGGTGATGTAAAAGGTAGGCTAATTTGGGATAAGTGAGCTAGAATCAAACAATAGCCTCAATCACTTTCTTGGTATGTATCTATATTCTATAATTAGACATATAGTTTAAAACAAAGTAAAGAACATCAGAATAAAAAAGAAGGGCGAAACACACAGGAATAAAATATTATGGTTTAAATGTAACCATACAATTAAGGTTAGAACTCACAGGCTGTGTGTTCTCTAGCTCAAAAATCATATCTCAGTTATATATGTCATGCAAGTGAAAAATTAAGAGTTCCCATTATCCTCAATGTAAACCTTAGGGTGGCTTTAAAGTTTTAGTGTTTCTCCTTAATGAAATGTTGTTAACTAACTAACATGTAATGCTATATATACATGGTGTGGATTGTTTTTATGTTAAAGTCTCTAGTTTACTTCCTTTTTATTTTCAATTTAAACCAAACTATCATATACTAAAAGGATAAACTATACTAATTAATCCACATATTCTATAACTAATAAGTTAGAATTGTAACTAAACTAACTGGCTAAAATATAAACTAAAGTGCAATATGCAGAAATAGAGGAGAAATACATGAAAAGAGCAATATATAAGTACTAAGAAATAAAAATAAAGATCAAAATACAGAAAAATAACAAAATAAAAATATAGAGCCGGCTGACTGGTAAGATAGACGAGAGCTACGGGAGAAGAGCGTTAAGCCACTATACCAATAGGTTCAGGAGCAAGAACTCATTCTTGAGGTCCCTAACTTCCTCGAGTGCTACACTACAAGTCTTTCTTCCAAGTCTAAATTACGTAGGCCTCAAAGTAAGTAAGAAGGAAGCAATTAATCTTTTTGTGGAGTTGCTTTTCAATAGCTTCATGTTAAGTCCAAAGCCGTGGCTTACTGCACACTCTATCAGACAAAGTCAAAGTATAGAATGAATTACTGACAGACCTGGGAATCTTTTTGTCTTAAGTCCTTTCATAGACTGACATCTATAGAGTCCTTCGTTAAATGGTCGCAATCAAAAAGAAGCGCTTAATCTTCCTTACCCGGTATGGCCTACCACTGCCCTCAATCACTTGACGCCACCGGAAAAGAGTCTGTAGTGGTTCACCAAAAAAAAGCGCCAGAGATGGCATCCTCCCCACACTTAAAATAAAGTATCGTCCTTGATGCTCACTCAAGCAGGATATGAAGAAGTGTCATCACTGGAAGGATGGGTGGCTGGAGTCTCTGTGGTGGTGGTCTGAGGATCTGCCTGCTGCAGAGGAGGTGCTCACTGTATAGGAACCTCGGGGTCTGCAGCCTGAATCTGATGCGGCTCCTCCTGCTGTGATACAGCCTGCTCCGGGCCTGCCTGCTCAGCCTCTCTATGTGGATGGGTCTCCGTCTCATGATCATCCGCCTCCTCCTCAGATGGCTCTGATGGTGTGTCAGGATTGGAGGGGATGTCGCCGCCAGACCGTATCATAAGCTTTAGGTGCTCATAGCGTCGCTTGCTGTGACACTCAGATCTCTCATATCGGCGCCGATTGCGGCGCTCCATCTGGTCTAGCTACTGAAATAGGCGGTGCACGAGGTGATAAACTGGCTCTGAGGCAGGTGGAGGTGCAGTGGTGGTAGTTGGGGTAGCAGTAGATGAAGAGGGGCCAGCTGAAGGTGTGGCTGTCTCATCAGGGGCAGTGAGGAATGGAGGTCTGTAGCCCAAAGCCAAAAAGTTCCTGCTGTGAGGGATAATCTTCTTGTATTCTACAGCTGGTGGCTTCTCATCAGCATCCTCCCAAGGCACGTCAGCTCGACGTCCGAGCTGGGTAATCAGATATGGGAAGGGGAGAGTGCCTCTAACGTGGACCCTGGCCATGTAGTACCGGATGAATCGTGGCAGGTACAGGTCCTTACCCTCCATCACACACCAGAAGAGGGTGATCATAGCGGCAGGTAGCTCCGTATAACAAAGTTGCTCAGGATCTGGTGCCAAAGCCGAGCTTCATCATTTAAGTATATTCGCTTGATTCCCTTAGGCATGGTGGTGTTCTGACCCATGACCCATGGGACAGTCGGGTCAAGGGCTATCCTTGCCTTGACCGCATCCCAGTCAAACTTCATCAAGCGCATGTCCTCCTCAGCCTTTTGGTAACCATCAAGCTGATCGGATTTAGGCTGAAGCTGTAGAATATCCTCAATGGCCTCTTCAGTGACCAGTATCTGCTTCCCTCTTAGGTTCACTGCATCTAGGGTAGTTTTAAAGTAATTGCAGTAAAACTCTCTTACCCAAGAAGCATTGAGCTCTGTCAGGTTTCTCTCCAGGAAGAACTAGCCTCTTTGTTTGATTTGATCGGAGGTGTATTGCTGGAGTTCTTCCGGAATTTTCAGAGTCTGCTCCAGGTACAGGTTCCTAGAAGTTGCAAACACCGGATACTTCAGCTCGCAATATCTGTTTGCAAACTTAATGGGATCAGTGGCAGCGAGTAGCTGGTCAGCCTTCTCCTGCGGGGTAAAGTATTTCTCCCGCCAGGAGTCATCATGCATGATGTCCAGGATGGACATAGAGGATTCTCCTCTTTTCCGTTTGCCAGTCGTTGCCTTTCCTTTTGCTTTTCTTTGGGTGTCAAACATCCTGAAAAACAGAAATCTATGATATAATAAAAATAGGGAAATAAGTAGGCAAATAACAATATAAGCACATAGTGGCAAAGGAGCAGTAGAATAATTAAATGAGTTGAAGAATTGTGCATTTTGGATTGGTTCAGGAATAAAAAGCTGAGATGAGAAATTTCAATCCAAAAAGTAATAGAATTCATGTTAATTAGGAAAAACCATAAACATGCGTTGAGTTAAAAAGTAAAAGTGAAGAGTGAGTCAAAAAGCAGAGGGGTTGTTAGAAAGTTAAAAGTGGTTTTAAATTGAAAAAGAGGTTAGAAATAAAAAATTAGTGAGTTAGTAAAAAGAAAGTCAGAGTAAGTGGCAAGATGATTGGTTTCTAAGTAACAAGAATTTCACAATTTGTAGCAACACACAACTCATATTCAAGCAAGGAAATCAAGTTGTTGATGATTCATATAGATATATCACTAACAAAAATTTGAAATCAAATCATCAATAATGTGATTTATAAACCGGGGAAACAAAAGGAATAAGAATGCTGGCCCGTGCATTCATGAATTGGGTTGGTGAAAGCTAAAGAAAGAAAAATTGAAAATGCCAAAACCAAGACATGAATGAGAATAAAAATGGTTTACAGAAAATTGGGCAGCATTCCGGCTAAAATTGGATGTTCCTGGAAAATAAACAGCAAGCAGAATAGTTCATATAAACTAAAATAAACTGCAAATAGATATGAATAATATGAACATTAAAGAGCAGTCGCAATAGCAGCATGAACAGTAAGAACATCATATGAACAGTACTTAGATCATAGCAACAGCAGATTTGCGAAAATTAGAAAATAAGTAGCAAGAACAGCGCAATTAAACAGGCCTAAATCCACTAACCACATCCTAGGCTACCTAACCACCTAGAATCCACTACAACATGCATTTCTAACTAGCCTAAATGTAAACAGAAATGGAAAAAATGCAATTGACTGCGAATTGAAATAAGAGTGGCATTTGGCGGAACCTGGTAGGCATATGAACTAAGCTAAGGGACTGAGAGATGGCTGGGGGGTGGTTGTGGTGGTGGCTGACGCGGCGGTGATTGCAGTTGGCACGGTGGTGAACGGCTGTCCGGTGGCAAGGGTTGCTGTTTGGGGTAATGGGAGGGGTAGGTGTTAAGGAGGAAGGAAGGGAAGGGGTGAGGGTGTTGGTGGTGGGTGGAGCGTCGGTGATGGTGGCTTGGTGGCTGTGGCTGGGCGCGGCGGTGGCAGGGTGGTGGAGGGAAGAAGAGAAAAGAAAGAAAAGAAAGAGAGGGAAGGAAGAAGGGGTTGGGGGGCGCGACAGGGTAGGGTTTCACGTCACTGGGGGGTTAATGAATTTGAATCCACGGGATCGCGTGGCTAGGGTGGAATGGGGGTTGACGCGATCGGGTGGGTGGCGCGATCGCCTAGAATGGGTAAAAGGATGAATGACGCGATCGCGTGAGGCACGCGACCGCGTCGCTGGAATTTGTGCAAAACACACAATTCCAGCGTCGTTTCAGCGCAACTCTCTGTCTCCACTGGGGTGCTATGATATTCGCATGGCATGGGTGTTGTGCAAGGGACGCGGTCGCGTCCCTGGGTCGTTTTGTGCGAAACGCACAACAGCCGCACGATTCTAGCCCAACTTTCTGGGCGTTGGATCTTTATCCCGATATCCAGATCACGCGGCTGCGTGAATGACGCGGACACGTGGGAGGTGGTATTCGCAACTGACGCGATCGCATGTGCAATGCGGTCGAGTCGCACGCTTTTTTTTTATGCAATTATGCAATTATGCAGTATGCAATGCTAATGAATAATATTCAGGTTCAATTGAAAAAAAGAATAAAAATAAATAACATGAAATAAGACTGAAAAAGAAACGACCATACCATGGTGGGTTGTCTCCCACCTAGCACTTTTTGTTAAAGTCCTTAAGTTGGACGTTGGATGAGCTTCCTGTTATGGTGGCTTATGCTTAAACTCATCCAGAAATCTCCACCAATGTTTTGAATGCCAACAGCCTCCGGGGTCCCAAACTAGGCATGTAAAGCTTCTGAGCAGCTTCAAACAGATTCTCAGGCTCCCGGGGTGATGAATGTCAGAATAGATTCCAGGATCCCAAACTTTGCTTTTGAATCCGCCTTCGTCTTGATCTATATTTTTCCATCTGGGTGGCTTAGAAATTGTATTCTCACCAAGATGACCAAATGTCTTCCGTGACCCATCCAATTGAACATGATGCCATTCCGTGCACTTCGAGTTGAAGCGTGGAACCTTATTTAACCTTGTGCACCAGCTCTGAGTGCGAGCCATTTTCCTCTTACTCTTAAAGCCGCAGAGAGCTCTAAGCTGGCCATCTATTTCAAACAAACCATATTCAAGTGGAAAAGTAAAGATAAAGGTTATAGATTGTACCCACTTGAAGCTTGTATTAGGAGGTAATGGCCTTGGGATAGGTGTTTCCAGTGGTTCTGTAAGCTCTACTCCCTTGTAATCTTCTGTGAATTCCTCCACTTCTTTGCAAACTTCTTGGCATGCATCTGTGTCCTGATCAAAGTCTTCAATGTCTTCCTCATCACTTAAGTCATAAGCTGGAGGTTGAGAGAAATCTACCTCGACATCATCTTCGTATTTACTTGGATAAGGTTCTTCAGGCTCAAGGAATTCAGTTGCGATGTGAGTTCGTGACTAGGAGAGCTTGAGGCAAGATTGTCACTGCCCATGGAATCAACTTCTTGGTTTGTTCCGTCCAATTTTTCACAAAGTATATGCTATGGAGGTTGTGCACTGTCCTCTTTGACATCAGTTTCGGATTTCTCAGCGGAATCCTTTGTGGCTCTTGATTCCCACGGAGGTTCAGCAGCTCCTAAATCTTCAACCACTTCTTCCTCTACAACTATCATGGCTTCTTCTACTTGTTCCAGTACAAAGCCATGCTCCTCATTGTCCACCGGGGTCTCTAGTGTCTCCTTCATGCCACGCTCTTCTTTTGATTTCCAACATGCAGCTGTGGGGGTACTTTGAGTTCTCAGATGTCGGGAAGCTATTAAATTTACTACCTCAGCTACGGCAGTAGTGAGTTCCAGTACGCTCTTTTCCATCTTTGCTTGCCCTTGAAGAAGAACATGCAGTCTATTGTCCATAGGAGGTTGGGGTTGGTGTGAGGGTTCATTGGTTGGGAAGGGGGGTTCAGAACAAGAATGTGGTGGTTGTCGGGAGTAATTAGATTAGGATTGTGGTGGATAAGGGTCATATGGTGGTGAATGGTGAAAAGGAACTTGTGAGTATGGTAGTTCAAATCTATGTTGAGAGGATGGTCTATAAGCACAGGGTGGGGCTTGTTGGTAGTTACAAGGTTGCCCACCATATCTATTAGCTTGGCATGCATTGTAGAATGGTCTTTGTCCATGATATCTTGGAAGGGATTGTTGTTGCTTAAAGGGTTGATCAAATCCTCTTGGCTCCATCCATCTTTGATTTCTCTGACCTTGATGCATATTCCTGTTATAGGTTTCACTCCTTTCAACAATATTAGAACCAAGCTCAAAGCGAAAGGGGTGAGAATTCATAGTAACTAATAAAAATTAAAAAGTAAAAAGAAAATGAATAAACAAGAAAAATAAAATATTTACAATAACCAATAATAAGGCACACGTTTGCAAATCCCCAGCAACGGCGCCATTTTGACGTTAGGATTTTTGCTGGTAAAGAATTTTATAAAAAGAATCGCATTGTAGATATAGTTTCTAAACCGACAAAAATCCTTTCGTACGAACGTTTTGGTTGTCACAAGTAACAAACCCCTTTAAAATTGATAACCGAAGTATTCAAACCCTCGGGTCGTCTTCTCAAGGAATTGCAGGGAGTTATGTTCTTATTATTGGTTATGAAGATTGTAAATTAGGGTTTTGAAAGTAAGGAGCAAGTAATTTAAATTGCAATTAAAATAAGTAAATGACTGTAAAATAAACTTTTGGTAAGGTATGCGAAATTGGAAGTCCGGTCCTAATTATCCTTATCAATGTTGATGAGAATTGAGTCTTAATCCCACTTAGTTAACCTTTACTAAAGCAAGGGAAGGTCAAGTGGATTGATTAGTCTGATCTTCAGGTTCTAGTCAATTCCTAAGAAAGGACTGGAATTATTGAAGTTCAATTCAATTAGCAAAGATAACAATTATCGATCACGTTGAGTTCGATAACTCCTGAGTTACTGATTTCTTAACCAAGACCAAAAGGGGAAAAGTAAATCTACTCGAATAAAAATATCTTCAGATTGGAAGTAACAGTAATATAAATAAAAGAGAGCGATCATAAACTGAAATACCTCAAATAACATTAATTAAGAGAATTATCTGTAACATAGAAAATTTTATAAATTAAATTGAGAAGATAATAAAAAAGAAAGTTGAACCTGATAAAAAGGGACAATTATCAAAGCAAGAAAAATCCTAAATCCTAATCCTAAGAGAGAGAGGGGAGAACCTCTCTCTAAAAACTACATCTAAATCATCAAAAGTAAATAATTGGAGACTCCCCTTTTTAATGGATGCATTCCCCCAATTTATAACCTCTAATTTGTGCTTTTTGTACTTGGTTCTGGGCCAAAAAGGGCTTCAGAAATCGCTGGGAAAGTTTTCTGTAATTTCTGGTTCGTGGCTTCTGTCACGCGTCCGCGTGGGTTATGCGGTCGCGTCATCTGGAGTTTTCCTTATCACGCGTTCGCTTTGGTCATGCGTCCGCATCATCTGCTTCTGCTCAAGGCGCGCGTTCGCGTCAATCACGCGTTCACGTCGCTCTCTCTTTGCGCTGGGCATGCGGCCGTATCGTTCACGCATTCGCGTCGCTGCTAGTTTCTTTTAAAACTCCATTTTGTGCTTTCCTTCCATTTTTGTATGTTTCCTTTCCATCCTTTAAGTCATTTTTGCCTTATAAGATCTGAAACTACTCAACACACAAATCACGACATCGAATGGTAATAAAGGGTAATTAAAATAATTATTCTTAAAGTATAGGAAACATGTTTTTCACGTATCTCACATAATAAGGAAGGGAAAGTAAAACCATGCAATTAACATGAAAGGATTGAATAAATCACTTAAATTAGGCACAAAATATATCATAAAATATGGGTTTATCACACGCCAAACAGAAGAGTCACTTGTTCACAAAAGGCGTGGCACGCCAGACCCTGGGCGTGCCACTAGTTCAACTTTCCAGAGAGCTTGGTTAAGTATGCAGCAAGGGCGTGGCACGCCAGACCCTAAGCGTGCCACGCTAGTTCTTGTTTTCAGAGGCAAAGAGAAATGGAGAAAGACTAGGGAGTGTGGTGCACGAAATCGTGATCGTTCATTCCTTGGTAACGGCGCTGAAAACTTAATACGCATGTTCATAATCTTAGTTATTTGTCACAACTTCGCACAACTAACCAGCAGGTGCACTAGGTCGTCCAAGTAATAAACCTTACGTGAGTAAGGGTCGATCCCACGGAGATTGTTGGCTTGAAGCAAGCTATGGTTACCTTGTAAATCTCAGTCAGGCAGATTCAATTGGTTATGGAGATTTGATAATTAAAATATAATTAAAATATAAAATAGGATACAAATACTTATGTAATTCGTTGGTGTGTGTTTCAGATAAGCGTATGGAGATGCTTTTGTTCCTTCTGAACCTCTGCTTTCCTACTGCTTTCATCCAATCCTTCTTACTCCTTTCCATGGAAAGCTGTATGTTGGGCATCACCGTTGTCAATGGCTACATCCCGTCCTCTCAGTGAAAATGGTCCAAAATGCACTGTCATCGCACGGGTAATCATCTGTCGGTTCTCGATCCTGCTGGAATAGGATTCAGTAATCCTTTTGCGTCTGTCACTGTGCCCAGCACTCGCGAGTTTGAAGCTCGTCACAGCCACCCCTTCCCAGATCCTACTCGGAATACCATAGACAAGGTTTAGACTTTTCGGATCTCAAGAATGCCGCCAATAATTCTAGCCTATACCACGAAGACTCTGATCGTAAATCAGGAGGCTAAGAGATATACATTCAAGCTTGCTTTCATGTAGAACAGAAGTGTTTGTCAGGCACGTGTTCATAAGTGAGAATGGTGATGAGCGTCACATAATCATCACATTCATCATGTTCTTGGGTGTGAATGAATATCTTAGAATAAGAATAACCTTGAATTGAATAGAAAAACAATAGTACTTTGCATTAATTCATGAGGAACAGCAGAGCTCCACACCTTAATCTATGTGGTGTAGAAACTCCACCGTGGAAAATACATAAGTGAAAATAGGGTAGACATGGCCGAGTGGCCTGCCTCCCATGGAGGTCTAGAGATCTAAAAATGATCAAAAGATAAGATCAAAAACAATAGTAAAAAGTTCTATTTATACTAAACTACTTACTAGGGTTTACAGAGATGAGTAAATGATGCAGAAATCCACTTTCGGGCCCATTTGGTGTGTGCTTGGGCTGAGCATTGAAGCTTTCACGTGTAGAGGTCTTCCTTGGAGTTAAACGCCAGTTTGTAACCTGTTTCTGGCGTTTTAACTCTGCTTTGCAACCTGTTTTTGGCGTTTAACTCTAGAATAGGGCAGAAAGCTGGCGTTGAACGGCAGTTTGCATCATCTAAACTCGGGAAAAGTATGGACAATTATATATGGCTGGAAAGCCCTGGATGTCTACTTTCCAACGCAATTGAGAGCGTGCCATTTGAACTCTTGTAGCTCTAGAAAATCCACTTTGAGTGCAGGGAGGTCAGAATCTAACAGCATCTGCAGTCCTTCTTCAGCCTCTGAATCAGATTTTCGCTCAAGTCCCTCAATTTCAGCCAGAAAATACCTGAAATCATAGAAAAACACACAAACTCATAGTAAAGTCCAGAAATGTGATTTTTATTTAAAAACTAATAAAAATATGCTAAAAACTAATTAAATCATACTAAAAACTATGTAAAAACAATGCCAAAAAGCCTATAAATTATCCGCTCATCACAACACCAAACTTAAATTGTTGCTTGTCCCCAAGCAACTAAAAATCAAATAGGATAAAAAGAAGAGAATATACTATAAATCCCAAAGTATCAATGAAACTTAGCTCCAATTAGATGAGCGGGACTAGTAGCTTTTTGCCTCTGAATAGTTTTGGTATCTCACTTAATTCATTGAAGTTCAGAATGATTGGCATCTATAGGAACTCAGAATTCAGATAGTGTTATTGATTCTCCTAGTTCAGTATGTTGATTCTTGAACACAGCTACTTTATGAGTCTTGGCTGTGGCCCTAAGCACTTTGTTTTTCCAGTATTACCACCGGATACATAAATGCCACAGACACATAACTGGGTGAACCTTTTCTGATTGTGACTCATCTTTGTTAGAGTCCCCAATTAGAGGTGTCCAGGGTTCTTAAGCACACTATTCTTTTTGCTTTGGACCTCGACTTTAACCGCTCAGTCTCAAGTTTTCACTTGACACCTTCACGCCACAAGCACATGGTTAGGGACAACTCGGTTTAGCCGCTTAGGCCAGGATTTTATTCCTTTGGGCCCTCCTATCCACTGATGCTCAAAGCCTTGGATCCTTTTTATTACCCTTGCCTTTTGGTTTTAAGGGATATTGGCTTTTTCTGCTTGCTTTTTTTTCTTTTTTCATTCTCTTTTTTTCGCCTTCTTTTTTTTTCGCAAGATTTTCTCTATTCACTACTTTTTCTTGCTTCAAGAATAATTTTTAAAATTTTTAAGATCATCAAATAACATTTCTCCTTTTTCATCATTCTTTCAAGAGCCAACAATTTTAACATTCATAAACAACAAATTCAAACGACATATGCACTGTTCAAACATTCATTCAGAAAATAAAAAGTATTGTCACCACATCAAAATAATTAAAATAGTTTCAAGGATGAATTCAAAATCATGTACTTCTTGTTCTTTTGTTTTTAGAACATTTTTCAATTAAGAGAGGTGATGGATTCATAGTACATTCGTAACTTTAAGACATAGACACTTAAACACTAATGATCATATAGTAAAGACATAAATATAAATAAAACATAAGGCTCAAGAACCAAAAAATAGGAAAATAAGAACAACGAGATTAAGGAACGGGTCCACCTTAGTGAGGGTGGCGTCTTCCTCTTCTTGAAGAACCAATGGTGCTCTTGAGCTCCTCTATGTCTCTTCTTTGTCTTTTGGTGTACGAAATTGTGATCTAGATGTGAAATTGTTGTTCGAAATTGATTCCCTGGCAATGGCTCCAAAAACGTGTGCACAATACCATTGTCCAAACATAACTTCACAACTTCGCGCAACTAACCAGCAAGTGCACTGGGTCATCCAAGTAATACCTTACGTGAGTAAGGGTCGAATCCCACGGAGATTGTTGGTATGAAGCAAGCTATTGTCATCTCGTAAATCTGAGTCAGGCGGATTAAATTGTTTTAAGAAATTATTGTGGATGAAAATAAATGAAATATAAAATAGGATAGTGGTACTTATGTAATTCATTGGTGAGAATTTTAGATAAGCGTATAGAGATGCACTGTCAATGGCAAGCTTTGTGTAGGGCATCACTGTTGTCAATGGCTACTTTCCATCCTCTATGTGAAAATGGTCCGATGCACTGTCACTGCATGGCTAATCATCTGGAGGTTCTCGATCATATTGGAATAGGATTCACCCTCCTTTTGCGTCTGTCACTACGCCCAATACTCGCGAGTTTGAAGTACGTCACAGCCATCCCTTCCCGGATCCTACTCGGAATACCACAGACAAGGTTTAGACTTTTCGGATCTCAAGAATGGCCATCCATGGGTTCCAACTTATACCACGAATATTCTGATTAAGAAATCCAAGAGATACTCATTCAATCGAAGGTAGAACGAAAGTGGTTGTCAGGCACACGTTCATAGGGAATGATGATGAGTGTCACGATCATCACATTCATGTTGAAGTGCGAATGAATATCTTAGAAGTGGAAATAAGTTGAATTGAATAGAAAAACAGTAGTACTTTGTATAAATTCATGAGGAACAGCAGAGCTCCACACCTTAATCTATGGTGTGTAGAAACTCTACCGTTTGAAAATACATAAGTGATGAAGGTTCAGGCATGGCCGAATGGCCAGCCCCCATAAAGGTCTAAGATCGCATAAAACTAATCAAAGATCCCCTAAATACAATAGTAAAAAGTCCTATTTATACAAAACTAGTTACTAGGGTTTACAAAAATGAGTAAATGATGCAGAAATCCACTTTCGGGGCCCACTTGGTACGTGCTTGGGCTGAGCTTGAATTTTACACGTGGAGAGGTCATTATTGTTGTTGAACGCCAGTTTGTAATGTGTTTCTGGCGTTGAACTCCACTTTGCAACTTGTTTCTGGCGCTGAACGCCAGACTGCAACATGGAACTGGCGTTCAACGCCAGTTTGCATCGTCTAATCTCGGGCAAAGTATAAACTATTATATATTGCTGGAAAGCCCTGTATGTCTACTTTCCAATGAAATTGGAAGCGCGCCATTTGGAGTTCTGTAGCTCCAGAAACTCCACTTTGAGTGCAGGGAGGTCAGAATCCAACAGCATCTGCAGTCCTTCTTCAACCTCTGAATCTGATTTTTGCTCAGGACCCTTAATTTCAGCCAGAAAATACCTAAAATCACAGAAAAATACACAAACTCATAGTAAAGTCCAGAAATGTGAATTTTAATTAAAAACTAATAAAAATATACTAAAAACTAACAAAATCATACTGAAAACTATGTAAAAACAATGCCAAAAAGCATATAAATTATCCGCTCATCACAACACCAAACTTAAATTGTTTCTTGTCCCCAAGTAACTGAAAATCAAATAGGATAAAAAGAAGAGAATATACTATAAATTCTAAAATATCAATAAAACATAGCTCCAATCAGATGAGCGGGACTTGTAGCTTTTTGCCTCTTAAATAGTTTTGGCATCTCACTTTATCCATTGAAGTTCAGAATGATTGGCATCTATAGGAACTCAGAGTTCAGATAGTGTTAATGATTCTCCTAGTTCAGTATGTTGATTCTTGAACACAGCTATTTTATGAGTCTTGGCCGTGGCCCTAAGCACTTTGTTTTCCAGTATTACTACCGGATACATAAAAGCCACAGACACATAACTGGTGAACCTTTTTAGATTGTGACTCAGCTTTGCTAAAGTCCCCAATTAGAGGTGTCCAGGGTTCTTAAGCACACTCTTCTTTTTGCTTTGGATCTTGACTTTAACCGCTCAGTCTCAAGTTTTCACTTGACACCTTCACGCCACAAGCACATGGTTAGGGACAGCTTGGTTTAGCCGCTTAGGCCAGGATTTTATTCCTTTAGGCCCTCCTATCCATTGATGCTAAAAGCCTTTGATCCTTTTTATTTACCCTTGCCTTTTGGTTTTAAGGGCTATTAGCTTTTTGCTCTTGCCTTTTGGTTTTAAGATCTTTTGGCTTTTTATGCTTGCTTTTTCTTTTTCTTTCTCTTTTTTTTTTGCAAGCTTTTGTATTCACTGCTTTTTCTTGCTTCAAGAATCATTTTTATGATTTTTCAGATTATCAAATAACATGTCTCCTTTTTCCTTATTCTTCAAAGGCCAACATGTTTAACATTCATAAACAACAACTTCAAAAGACATATGCACTGTTCAAGCATTCATTCAGAAAACAAAAAGTATTGTCACCACATCAAAATAATTAAACTAGTTTCAAGGATGAATTCAAAATCATGTACTTCTTGTTCTTTTGTAATTAAAACATTTTTCATTTAAGAGAGGTGATGGATTCATATTCACTACTTTAAGGCATAGACACTTAGATACTAATGATCATGTAATAAGACACAAACATAAAAAAACATTTAACATAAAAAACAAAAAACAGAAAATTTAAGAACAACGACTGAGTCCACCTTAGTGATGGTGGCGTTTTCTTCTTGAGGAACCAATGATGTCCTTAAGCTCTTCTATGTCTCTTCCTTGTCTTTGTTGCTCCTCCCTCATTGCTTTTTGATCTTCTCTAATTTCATGTTGGATGATGGAGTGCTCTTGATGTTCCACCCTTAGTTGTCCCATGTTGGAACTCAGTTCTCCTAGGGAGGTGTTGATTTGCACCCAAAAATTCTGTGGAGGAAAGTGCATCCCTTGAGGCATCTCAGGGATTTCTTGGTGATGAGGTTCTTCATGCATCCCTTGAGATCCATGAATAGGCTCTCTTGTTGGCTCCATCCTTTTCTTAGTGATGGGCTTGTCCTCATCAATAAGGATATCTCCCTCTATGTCAATCCCAGCCGAATTGCATAGATGGCAAATGAGGTGAGGAAAGGCTAACCTTGCCACAGTGGAGGACTTGTCAGCCACCTTATAGAGTTCTTGAGGTATACTCTCATGAACTTCTACTTCCTCCCCAATCATGATACTATGGTTCATGATGGCCCGGTCTACAGTAACTTCAGACCGGTTGTTAGTGGGAATGATTGAGCGTTGAATGAACTCCAACCATCCTCTAGCTACAGGCTTAAGGTCCAATCTTCTCAGTTGAACCGGTTTGCCTTTTGAGTCGATCTTCCATTGAGCTCCTTCCACACATATGTTCATGAGGACTTGGTCCAACCTTTGATCAAAGTTGACTCTTCTTGTGTAGGGGTGTGCGTTTTCTTCCATCATTGGCAAGTTGAACGCCAGCCTTACATTTTCCGGACTGAAATCTAAGTAGTTCCCCAGAACCATGCTAAGATAATTCTTTGGGTTCGGGTTCTTACTTTGATCATGGTTCCTAGTGATCCATGCATTGGCGTAGAACTCTTGAACCATTAGGATTCTGACTTGTTGAATGGGGTTGGTTAGAACTTCCCAACCTCTACTTTGGATCTCATGTTGGATATCCGGATACTCATTTTTCTTGAGTTTTAAAGGGACCTTAGGGATCACCTTCTTCTTGGCTACAACATCATAGAAGTGGTCTTGATGGGCTTTGGAGATGAATCTTTCCATCTCCCATGACTCGGAGGTGGAAGCTTTTGTCTTCCCTTTCCCTTTTCTAGAGGTTTCTCCGGTGTTAGGTGCCATCAATGGTAATGGAAAAACAAAAAGCTTATGCTTTTATCACACCAAACTTAGAATATTGCTCGCCCTCGAGCAAGAGAAGAAAAAAAAGAAGAAGAAGAAGAGAAAATATGGAGGAGTGGGAGGCGAGGTGTATTCGGCCAAGGTATAGAATAGAGGGTTGTGTTGTGTGGAAATGAAGGAGGGATAGAGGGGTTTATATAGTGAGGGGAGAGGGGGTAGGTTTGGCCATTTTAGGTGGGTTTGGGTGGGAAAGTGATTTTGAATTTTGAAGGTAGGTGGGGTTTATGGGGAAGAGTGGATGGATATGAGTGGTGAAGGAGTAATAGGGAAGAGAGTTTGAGGTGATTGGTGAAGGGTTTTGGGGATGGGTGTTTATTGGGAAGAGAGGACGAATGAATGAGAAGAGGAAAGAGTATGAGTGGGGGTAGGTGGGGATCCTGTAGGGTCCACAGATGCTGAGATGATCCTGTGGGATCCACAGATCCTGAGGTGTCAAGAATTTGCATCCATGTACCAATTAGGCATGTAAAACGCCTTTGCATGCAATTCTGGCATTTAAACGCTGAATTGATGCTTGTTCTGGGCATTCAACGCCCAAATGCAGCATGTTTCTGGCGTTGAACGCCAGTTCTATGCTTGTTTCTGGCGTTCAGCGCCAGATCCATGCTCTGTTCTGGCGTTGAACGCCAGCCAGATGCTCCTTACTGGCGTTTAAACGCCAGTAAGTCCTTCCTCCAGGGTGTGATTTTTCTTCTGCTGTTTTTGATTCTGTTTTTAATTTTTGTATTTATTTTGTGACTCCACATGATCATGAACCTAATAAAATATGAAAGAATAATAAAAATAAAATTAAATTAGATAAATAAAAATTGGGTTGCCTTCTGAATCGGGTGGGTTTCGTGGGAAATAGATTAAGTGAAAAATAATAGTTAAAGTGAGAGATTAGGGGTAAGTAAACTTGTGAGGAAGACACTTCTATTAATGGCAAATAAGTAATACAAGAACTAATAGTGAGGAAGAGAGGTGGAAAACAAGTGTTGAGACCTCCACTAATGTCACAAGAGGATGAATGAGCTTTGTTTAAAGTGGACAGGAATGGTTTACAGAGAAGAGAAGCTCTCAGAAGAGGATGAAGGTGAAGGTGAAAAAGTGAAAGTAAAGGATGAAAAGGGTTTTGATTACAAGTCATCTTAGCCTATTTTAACTAGTCTTTTTCTTTTGTTTTCATTAAAATTATGCACTTTCTTGAGCTACAAGCAAGCCAATTAGGTAGATTTTCATGTTTCCTTTGATTTAATCAACCATGTATGAATTCATGCTATTTCATGAGGTTTTATACTATAATTGTTACATATTATGAAAGAATGAATATCTCATGATTTCAAGCATAGCTTTGATGTGTTTGGTTGATTAATGATAGGTGAAGAAAGCTTGGAGAAAGGTTGAAGCAAGAAGGAATAGCTAGGAGTAAAGAGAAGACAATGGAATAAGTGAAATTGAACCAGGAAGCAAAAAGCTAGACCTAAAGTTAGCCTCAAACTTTTGCACAAACGTTAGCCCCCTAACTTGGAGGCTAACGTTGGCACATGAAAATCACAAGGGGAGGAGCAAAAGTTTGCGCCAACGTTAGCCCCCTAACTTGGTGGCTAACGTTGGCGCCACAAGTGCACAAGGTAAGGCCAACGTTAGGGCCAAAGTTAGACCCCTAACTTTGGCACCAACGTTGGTATCAGATGGATATAGCTGCTGATATGAAAAGTTTGGGCAAAAGTTAGCCCCCTAACTTTTGCTCAAACTTTTGGTCGAACTTTTGCAAAACTCAAACCCGGTTCAATTGGTTCATTTTGGTTCCTCTCCAAACTCCAAGAGCAATCATCCAAGGCCTCTTTCAACCCAATTCCACCAAGAGCAAAGGCCCAACTCAAGGCTTGAAGATCATTGGAAGAAAGTGTATAAATAGGATAGAATTCAAGTTCTTCGGAGAGCTTTTCTTTTGGAATTTTCATAATAGTTTTCGGAGAGCTTTTGATATTGAGTGATCTTTAATTTCTTTGTCTTGGGGAAGGAGAATACACTTCTCTTCCTCTCAGTTTTATTGCTTTCAATTTCAATTACAATTGTCTTGGATTTTTGGGTTGGAGAATTGAAGAAATTCTGTTTCAATCTCAACCTTGGATCTGACTGCTTTGTTTACTGCTTGATTGAATTTCAATTTCTGTTAATTGCTCTTCATCCACTCTCTTTGAATTTCAATTTCAATTTCTTGTTGGATCTAGGAAGGCATTGAGATCTAGACTTGGTTTTCTAGTCTCTGGGTCCTGAGATCTAATTTCCCAATTTTACATTTTCTGTTTACTGTTTTCATGTTCATTTACTTTTCTGCTTCAAGATCCAATCTAACCCAAACCTTCTTCTACTTCTCTGCTTGATGCAATTTACTTTTCCTTGTTTAAATTCTGCAAATCCAATCCCCAATTCCCTTTACAATTCCAGCTGTTTACATTTCTTGCACTTTAAGATTCCGCTATTTACATTTCTTGCATTCTAAGTTTCTGCTATTTAATTTCTTGTTCTTTAAGATTCAGCACTTTAATTCCCTGTTCTCTTTACTTCCATGCAATTTAATTTCTGCAAATCACAAAACACTCAACCAAATCTTGATTCGCTTGACTAATTTAACCACTAAGCTAAAATTGCTCAATCCTTCAATCCCTGTGGGATCGACCTCACTCCCGTGAGTTTTTATTACTTGATACGACCCGGTACACTTGCCGGTTAGATTTGTGCGTTTTGGGAGAAATTTATTTTTCACCAAAATACTCATCAAGTTTTTGGCGCCGTTGCCGGGGATTGATTAGATTGACAATGATTAAGTGAGGTGGTGATCTAGATCAAGCACTTTCTCTTTAATTTTGATTAACCCACTAACTATTTGATTTTTCGCTTAAACTAACTAACACTTCAATCTAGAAGTAGATTGAAGTGTCACTGGTTTTGTGCATTTCTCATGCTCTGCTTGTATGTCAGGCACAAGAAGAACCATACCCAATTTTCATGAACAAGACGAAAGAACTCTCAGGAGGTTAAGAAGAGCTGAAAGAGGGAAAAATATTGTTGGAGAAGAGGAATCAGATGAAGAATTCCAAGAGATGGAGGAACATTCAACCAATCCACCAGGTGGAGCAGACAACAACAATGACAACCCACCCCAGAGGAGAGTTTTGGCTTCCTATACCTTTGCAAATCCTAGACATTGTGGGAGCAGCATCTTGGCTCCAAATGTCAATGCTAACAATTTTGAACTCAAGCCACAACTCATCACTCTGGTTCAGAACAATTGCTCTTTTGGTGGAGGACCACTTGAGGATCCACACCAACATTTATCCACTTTCTTGAGGATATGCAACACTGTCAAAACTAATGGAGTGCCTCCTGACAGTTACAAGCTTATGCTATTCCCATTTTCTCTCAGAGACAAAGCCACTCAATGGTTGGAATCTTTTCCAAGGGACAGCATTAATAACTGGGATGATTTGGTAACCAAGTTTCTTGCCAAGTTTTACCCACCTCAAAGGATTATAAGGTTGAAGGCTGAGGTACAAACATTTACACAAATGGAGGCTGAACCCATCTATGAGGCATGGGAGAGGTACAAGGCTCTAATCAGGAAATGTCCCCCTGCCATGTTTAATGAGTGGGAGAAGCTGCAGAACTTCTATGAAGGCTTAACACTGAAATCCCAGGAAGCTTTGGATCATTCAGCTGGAGGTTCCTTGCAACTCATAAAAACTACAGAAGAGGCTCAAGAACTCATTGATATGGTGGCCAACAACCAATATTTCTTTGCTCATCAAAGAGGCCGCCAACCATCACAAAGGAGAGGAGTAATGGAACTAGAAGGAGTGGATTCAATCCTGGCTCAAAACAAATTAATGCAGCAGCAAATTCAACAATAATTTGAGCAAATGACCAAGAAGATTGATGGCCTCCAAGTTGCAGCAGTTAACACCAACCAACCATCAGCCACATGGGGGCAAAATGAAGAAATCCAAGAGGAGCAACAGCAGGAACAAGTCCAGTACATGCATTCAAGCCCAAATGAATTCTATGGTGATACCTACAACCCCTCATGGAAAAATCACCCCAACCTCAGATGGGGAGACACTCACAACCAAAGCCAACACCCATGGCAGAGGAATTCAAACCAAAACAACCCAAGAAATAACCAAAACTACAACCAGCAGCAGACTAACCAAAACACATTCAGAAAACCTCAAAACAACTACCCTAATCTCAACCATTACCAATCCAATAACCAACCCACCAACCAAAATGCCTATCATCCACCACCCACATCTCACAACCCACCACAAGCACCACCTGAACCTCAAAGACTCACCAACTTAGAGACCTTGATAGAAAAAATGATGAAACACCAGGAAATAACAAACAAAAACCATGAAGCATCATTAAAGAGCCTAGAGAGGCAGATTGGGCAACTCTCCAAGCAAGTATCTGTTGAGAGATCTTCAAACTCACTGCCCAGTGACACAATCCCAAATCCCAAGGAGGACTGCAAAGCAATACAATTAAGGAGCGGGAGAACATTGATAAGCAACAATGACACTACACAGAAGCAAGCAGAGAGCATCAAAGAACCAACAGAGGATGAGAAGCAAGCAAAGAACGATGAAGCTAAGAAGCAAGTTGTGATGCCAAACAAAAGCACTGAGAAACTTAAAGAGAAGGACAACCAGCCACATAGCTCAAAGAAAGTAATCCAGGGACAGCAGCAAATAGGAAAGAGCATCACACCTCCACTGCCATATCCCCAGAGGTTTAACAAAGAGGTTAAAGACCAGCATTTTCACAAATTCCTTGAGATTTTTAAGAAGCTGGAAATCAATATCCCCTTGGCTGAAGCACTTGAGCAAATGCCTCTGTATGCCAAATTCTTGAAGGAGCTTGTCAACAAGAAAAGAAGCTGGGATGAGAAAGAAACCATAATGATTACTGAGGAATGCAGGGCCTTGATTCAAAAGGGGCTTCCTCCCAAGCTTGAGGACCCAGGGAGCTTCCTGTTGCCTTGCACCATTGGGGAATTGGCCATTACTAAAGCAATGTGCGATCTCGAAGCAAGTATTAACTTAATACCATCCTCCTTGGTGAAAAAGCTGCATATAGAGGAGGTCAAACCAGGACAAATATCTCTGGAGCTGGTAGACAAGCCAATGGTATACCCCAGGGGTGTAATTGAAAATCTTTTGGTCAAGGTGGACAGTTTTATATACCCTGCTGATTTTGTGGTTCTAGAATCAAACGATGATGATGGTGACTCTGTTATACTAGGAAGGCCATTCTTGGCCGCTGCTAGAGCTATCATAGACGTAGAGGAAGGGGAATTAACTCTCAGGATGCATGACCAGAGTGTCACTCTGAAAGTATTACCAGAGGCACTGATGAGTATTTTGGTGAAAAATAAATTTCTCCCAAAACACACAAATCTAACCGGCAAGTGCACCGGGTCGCATCAAGTAATAATAACTCACGGGAGTGAGGTCGATCCCACAGGGATTGATGGATCAAGCAATTTTAGTGGGTGATTAGTTTAGTCAAGCTGACATTTAGTGAATTGTGTGAAATTGTAGCCAACAGAAAGTAAATGACAATGAATTTAAAGTTGCAGAATGTAAATTGGCAAGTAACTTAAAGAGCAAGAAATTAAAATTGCAAGAATCTTAAATGACAAGAAATATAAATTGCATTAAATGTAAAGGGAATTGGGAATTGAATTTGCGGAAATTCAACAAGGAAAAGTTAAATTGCAACAAGCAGAGAAGTAAAAGATGGATTTGATTGATTCGGAACCAAAACAGAAATGTAAATAAACATGAAAAGCAATAAACAGAGAATGTAAAATTGGAATTAAGATCTCAGAACCCAAGAGACTAGATAACCAAGTCTAGATCTCAATGCCTTCCTAGATCCAACAAGAACAATTGCAAAGGAAATGTAAATTGCAGAGAAAGTAGATGAAGAGCAATTAACAGAAATTTCGATTCAATTAAGCAGTAAAGAAAGCAGCGAGAAATCTCAAGGTTGAGATTGAAACAGAACACCTTCAATTCTCCACCCCAGACTCAAAAACAAAGAAAAGAAAATTTAAAGAGAGCTCTTGAATCCTCGTGCTCCCTTATGGAGCCAGCCTCCACAAATATGAAACAGATGCCTATTTATAGGCATTTCTACAAAATGAAAATGAAATTCAAAACAAATTACAATTAAAATGAAATTTCTATTCTAACTATCTCTTGTGCCTCTGAGTGGTGTCAATTGGGCCCTTGCTCTTGATGGAATTGGGTTGATAAAGGCCTTGGTTGATTGCTCTTGGAGTTTGAAGAGGAACCGAATTGAACCAGGTTGAGTTTGCAAAAGTTGGACCAAAAGTTTGAGCAAAAGTTAGAGCTCCAACTTTTCATATCAGCCACCATGATTTGCTGATACCAACGTTGGTGCCAAAGTTAGGGGTCTAACTTTTGCTCCAACGTTGGCCTCCCTTATGCACATTTATGGCGCCAACTTTGTCCTCTTGTCATGTTGCCAATTTTATGCCCAATATAGACTATCATATATGGTTGGAAAGCTCTGAATGGCAGCTTTCTAACCCACTTGGAATCACTTCAATTGGACATCTACAACTCATGTTATGATCATTTGAAGATGGCATGGTTGCTGGCTTTGGTGTGCAGCGTTTGAGGTAAAGTTTGCCTCAAACGTTGGCGAAAACGCCAGTTCTGAAGGCTCAAACGTATTGTCCACCCCATACTATTATACATTGTTGGAAAGCCCTGAATGTCTACTCTCCAATGCCTTTGGAAGCACATCAATTGGGGCTCTACAGCTCGAGTTATACTCCATCGAAGGTGCAGAGGTCAAGTGGCCTCACTGCAGGTTGCCACCATGTTCATTTATGCACATTGCGGGGCCGTTTTCTCCCTCAATTTTAGTGTCCACCATGCAGTGCCATATATGCTTGGACAGCTCTTGATTCCTACTTTCCAATGCTTCTTGAATCACCTCATTTGGAGCTCTGTAGCTCAAGATATTCTTGTTGGAAGTATACCCCTTCAAGCTGTTGTGGTGTGTGGTGCCAACGTTAGCCCAAAAGTTAGGGGTCTAACGTTGGCGCAAACTTTTGCTCCTCCCTTTGTATTTTTCATGTGCCAAAGTTAGCCCAAAAGTTAGGGGTCTAACGTTGGCGCAAACTTTTGGTGGCCAGGGAGGTTTTTCTCATGCCAACGTTAGCCCAAAAGTTAGGGGTCTAACGTTGGCGCAAACTTTTGGTGCCCAAGGAGTGATTTTCAAGTTCTAACGTTAGCTTCAAAGTTAGGGGTCTAACTTTGAGGCTAACTTTTCACCCAAAAGTTTGTGCAAAAGTTTGAGGTTAACTTTAGGTCCAACTTTTTGCTTCCTGGTTCAATTTCACTTATTCCATTGTCCTCTCTTTACTCCTAGCCATTCCTTCTTGCTTCACCCTTTCTCCAAGCCTTCTTCACCTATCATTAATCAACCAAACACATCAAAGCTATGCTCAAAATCATGAGATATTCATTCTTTCATAATATGTGACAATTTTAGCATAAAACCTCATGAAATAGCATGAATTCATACATGGTTGATTAAATCAAAGGAAGCATGAAAATCTACCCAATTGGCTTGCTTATGGCTCAAGAAAGTGCATAAAACCCACATGAAAACAAAGGAAAAAGCATAGAAAAACATGATATGGTAACATGTCATCACAACACCAAACTTAAACCTTGCTTGTCCCCAAGCAAGAAAAAAATCATGCAATAAAAATTGACAATCCAAGGCAAGAAGAATAGCAACTCAATGTTCATGGTAAGCTAGTTTTCTAAGCATGCTACAATCACAAAAGAAATGTAAATGATTGATGCTTCCATCTAGCTCAATTTATGAAATCTTTCTCTTATATTTTTTCCTTGAAACAAACTTTTGATTTTCTTATTTAGCTTCTCCTTTTTGGGTGCTTTGCCCCATGAGTTGATAACAAAGCTACGACTTCTAAATGCTTTGTTTTCAAGTATTACCACTTGATACATAAGCACCACAAGCATTTGATTAGAGGGCTTCATTAAGCTCATTTTTCTTGACTCTCTAATCATTGATGCTCAGAGCCTTGAGCTTTGAGGGAGTGCTTTTGCACTTTGAGCCTAGCCTTGACTTCTAAGTGTTTTGTTTTCAAGCATTTGGCTTGATACATAAACACCACAAGTACTTAGCAAATAAATTGCCATTGGTACTCAGAACCTTCAACTTTCTCATTCTTTCCCTTTTTCTTTTCTTGCTTTAATTGTATTTGCTTCTTCAAGGTTTTCATGATTTTCAAAAGATTTCACAAAATGTCCTAGATAAAAATTTCAATTAAATAAAATCCAATGCAATTAAGCAACAATCAAACATACTAGCTTACCAATACTTTTATGCACATGCTAAAATCTTCTTTAATGCCTTGTTTGTTTATGATCATGATACTTTGTTGCTTTTGAATTCACAAAACTCAAGTTGGTAATCATAATGACATAGCACCATGTTGCAATTTAGAAATCAAACTATGCCTTTTCATACACACATGCATACAGAGAAGGTACAGACAATCATGTAGTTTATGGTGCTTGAAACAAATGAGAGGAAAAGGAACTTTACAACCTTGCAGTTCTTCTTCATTATTGTTGTCCTTTTTCCTCTATTCTTCCTCCTTCCCTTGCCAAACTCAAAATACTTGCTCATCCTCAAGCAATAATTAGAACAATGGCTATGGGGCTAAGATGTATCATGAATGTCTTACATAATGAAATGTTAGTAGCACATGTGTTTTAAGCAAGCAAAATTAAAGATAATAATCAAGGCACAAGAGACAGAGACATTGTGATTGCAAGCTTAAGAAGGTGAGCATAATACTTTGCATAAAGAATAAGTGGCACACCAAACTTAATGTGACACTTTCGCTTGGAATCAATGCAAGTATCCAGTAAAGATTTGAAGCAAATTGTGTTGCATAGCAACACCAAACTTAGAATGCAATCCTATGTCTATTTATTTGAATTAAAACCAAGCAAATGAAACTGTTCTTTATTAAATACAATCACTGAGCCAAGAATCTGTCATTAATAAAGCTCTCTTGGTGATGTATTAATAAACACAGCAAATAAGCAAACTAAAATGGAAGCATTAAAAACAAAGAATTAACTAAAGTAAACAGAATAACAAAATATCAAACCAAAAGAAAATTAACACTGCAAAGACATTATGGTTATGCAGACAAGTGGTGTTGCTGAACGATTTGCATAGAAAAATACGTGGCACACCAAACTTAGAATCTTGGTGTGTCGCTTTTCATTTTTGATTTGATGCAATCATCCAAAAAGATTGAAAACAATTTGTTGCAAGGCAACACCAAACTTAGAATGTAACCATATGCCAATTTATTGAATTTTAAACAAAGCAAGGAGAAAAAAATATACCTACTGTCTACCTGTCCTTACTTTCTTCCTCTTCTTCCAATTTGTTAAGAGGAATGACTTCAAGAGAGGAGAAGATTCAGCTATTGCCCCCTGTCTTGGTTTACTCTCAGCAAGCTTTTTGTTGTACATGGCTTGATTGAGCTTGCCTGCTATTGGTCCAGGGGTTGGATTGCTTGTGGTTGACCTCCTCTTGAATGTTGTCCTTGGTAGTTTGGTCGCAATCCTCTTTTCGGTGCTTTTGTCAATTGCCTTCACTTCTTTGAATCCAAGTCTTGGTGGTTGTGTGATTTTTGGAGTTTTGTATTCATCCAGAGCCTTTTGTATTGGTGGTTCCATGAACTCCTCCTTTATGTACTTCTCTGCCTCACTTGAGTTTGTAATGACTTCTTCACTTTCTTGCTCCTCCACTTCCTCTTTTACACCCAACATTTGTTTCAATCGCTCTATCATGGGGGAGGTTTGTCGATCTTCCCAACATTTCTTCATCTCCTCGTCATACCTTTCAATCATGGATTTAAATGTTGAGGCGTTTTGGTCCAGGGAGGTTTGTGAGAGTTGTGAGTCTTCATGTTCTCTTGTTATCTCAAGTGCAGTTTCAGGTTCAACCACCTCATTCTTCATTGAAAGTTCACTTGATGCAGTGGCCTCCTTATCTTACTTTTCCACTTCCTCACCCACACATTTGTCTTCATCCTCACTGGTTGATGGTTCTAAGTTTCCCCTTGTTTGCTCTAAGGACCCATTTATCTGCTCGAGGATGGTTTCTTCCCAAGATGGGAATTTTGTGTAAAATTCCACTAGTTTTCTCTGTATTTCAATGCCTTCACGGTATTCCTCATCTGTTAATTCAATGCCTTCAAGGTATTCCTCATCTTTTAATTCAAGAGATGAAGGTCGAGAGTAATTTTGGTGAAGTGAATGTGTTGTGGTGAAGTTGTGTTGAGGGGTGTGGAATGAGTTGTGTGATCGATGGGATGACTGGTATGGATTTTGGAGGAAACTTTGTGTTGAGGCATAATCAAGTGATGAAGAACTTTCAAATGAGAAACTGGGACGTGAGGGTGGATGCTTTTCCATTCTTTGGCGATGCTTCCATCTTCCATGAGGATAATGATATGAATCATTTTGTGGTGGTGGTTGGTATCCCATATGATTTTCTTTCTCATCTTGTGGTTCTGAAGCATGGCTCCATGAATTGGAGAGCCCAGAATTTGAAGTTTCTTGGTGATATTCTCATCCATCATTAGAGATTGGTGATGGTGGGTGATATCCCATAGAATTTGTTTGATCATAAGATGAGTTGAACTCCATTTGAGTTTTGTAAAACACACAACCAAGAAAAATTGAAATTACTCATATCAGAGATGAGAATTTCTTAGTGAGGCAAAAACTCAAACACCTTGGTTTCACTTTGAAACAGAAAACAAAAATAAAGAAAATGCTTGATCTAGACTTCTCACCCACATAATCATTATTGATCTAATCAATCCCCGGCAACGGCGCCAAAAACTTGATGAGTATTTTGGTGAAAAATAAATTTCTCCCAAAACACACAAATCTAACCGGCAAGTGCACCGGGTCGCATCAAGTAATAATAACTCACGGGAGTGAGGTCGATCCCACAGGGATTGATGGATCAAGCAATTTTAGTGGGTGATTAGTTTAGTCAAGCTGACATTTAGTGAATTGTGTGAAATTGTAGCCAACAGAAAGTAAATGACAATGAATTTAAAGTTGCAGAATGTAAATTGGCAAGTAACTTAAAGAGCAAGAAATTAAAATTGCAAGAATCTTAAATGACAAGAAATATAAATTGCATTAAATGTAAAGGGAATTGGGAATTGAATTTGCGGAAATTCAACAAGGAAAAGTTAAATTGCAACAAGCAGAGAAGTAAAAGATGGATTTGATTGATTCGGAACCAAAACAGAAATGTAAATAAACATGAAAAGCAATAAACAGAGAATGTAAAATTGGAATTAAGATCTCAGAACCCAAGAGACTAGATAACCAAGTCTAGATCTCAATGCCTTCCTAGATCCAACAAGAACAATTGCAAAGGAAATGTAAATTGCAGAGAAAGTAGATGAAGAGCAATTAACAGAAATTTCGATTCAATTAAGCAGTAAAGAAAGCAGCGAGAAATCTCAAGGTTGAGATTGAAACAGAACACCTTCAATTCTCCACCCCAAACTCAAAAACAAAGAAAGGAAAATTTAAAGAGAGCTCTTGAATCCTCGTGCTCCCTTATGGAGCCAGCCTCCACAAATATGAAACAGATGCCTATTTATAGGCATTTCTACAAAATGAAAATGAAATTCAAAACAAATTACAATTAAAATGAAATTTCTATTCTAACTATCTCTTGTGCCTCTGAGTGGTGTCAATTGGGCCCTTGCTCTTGATGGAATTGGGTTGATAAAGGCCTTGGTTGATTGCTCTTGGAGTTTGAAGAGGAACCGAATTGAACCGGGTTGAGTTTGCAAAAGTTGGACCAAAAGTTTGAGCAAAAGTTAGAGCTCCAACTTTTCATATCAGCCACCATGATTTGCTGATACCAACGTTGGTGCCAAAGTTAGAGGTCTAACTTTTGCTCCAACGTTGGCCTCCCTTATGCACATTTATGGCGCCAACTTTGTCCTATTGTCATGTTGCCAATTTTATGCCCAATATAGACTATCATATATGGTTGGAAAGCTCTGAATGGCAGCTTTCTAACCCACTTAGAATCACTTCAATTGGACATCTACAACTCATGTTATGATCATTTGAAGATGGCATGGTTGCTGGCTTTGGTGTGCAGCGTTTGAGGTAAAGTTTGCCTCAAACATTGGCGAAAACGCCAGTTCTGAAGGCTCAAACGTATTGTCCACCCCATACTATTATACATTGTTGGAAAGCCCTGAATGTCTACTTTCCAATGCCTTTGGAAGCACATCAATTGGGGCTCTACAGCTCGAGTTATACTCCATCGAAGGTCCAGAGGTCAAGTGGCCTCACTGCAGGTTGCCACCATGTTCATTTATGCACATTGCGGGGCAGTTTTCTCCCTCAATTTTAGTGTCCACCATGCAGTGCCATATATGCTTGGAAAGCTCTTGATTCCTACTTTCCAATGCTTCTTGAATCACCTCATTTGGAGCTCTGTAGCTCAAGTTATTCTTGTTGGAAGTATACCCCTTCAAGCTGTTGTGGTGTGTGGCGCCAACGTTAGCCCAAAAGTTAGGGGTCTAACGTTGGCGCAAACTTTTGCTCCTCCCTTTGTATTTTTCATGTGCCAACGTTAGCCCAAAAGTTAGGGGTCTAATGTTGGCGCAAACTTTTGGTGGCCAGGGAGGTTTTTCTCATGCCAACGTTAGCCCAAAAGTTAGGGGTCTAACGTTGGCGCAAACTTTTGGTGCCCAGGGAGTGATTTTCAAGTTCTAACGTTAGCTTCAAAGTTAGGGGTCTAACTTTGAGGCTAACTTTTCACCCAAAAGTTTGTACAAAAGTTTGAGGTTAACTTTAGGTCCAACTTTTTGCTTCCTGGTTCAATTTCACTTATTCCATTGTCCTCTCTTTACTCCTAGCCATTCCTTCTTGCTTCACCCTTTCTCCAAGCCTTCTTCACCTATCATTAATCAACCAAACACATCAAAGCTATGCTCAAAATCATGAGATATTCATTCTTTCAAAATATGTGACAATTTTAGCATAAAACCTCATGAAATAGCATGAATTCATACATGGTTGATTAAATCAAAGGAAGCATGAAAATCTACCCAATTGGCTTGCTTATGGCTCAAGAAAGTGCATAAAACCCACATGAAAACAAAGGAAAAAGCATAGAAAAATATGACATGGTAACATGTCATCAGGCACAATTTAGCAAGGAGAAGAAAGACTATATGAAAAATGACCAGGAAGGTCACAGCAACATCCCAATGCTAAGGATTGTGCAGACTGATGAAGAAACCCAAGAGGATATTAGAGTATTAGCCACTGAAAAGAGAGGCCCCCAAGGAAAGCCTACGGCCAGAAAAGAAAGATCAACAAAAGGAAAGATGAAATGCAGAAACAAAGTAAAAAGGGGTTGGAAGAATAGAAAGATTCCAACAGAGGGACTTTCCAAAGGTGACAAAGTGCAACTGATATATCAACAGCTGGGGGCAACTCAACAAACCGAGGATTACTACACTGTCAGCAACATACTCTCATTAGAGCATGCTGAAATTGAACACCAGTGAACAAAGAAGAGGATCACGGTCAGAGGAGACAAATTGAGGCCCTACAAGCACCAACCACCATAAAAGAAAGCCTCAATGTCAAGCTAATGACAATAAAAGAGCGCTCCATGGGAGGCAACCCATGCTTTAAGATTCATGTCATTTTAAATTCAATAAGTTATGATCAATTGAGCATGAATTCTTTTCTCTTTTCATGAACATGTCCATTGACTGCATGCACTATTTTGAAACATATGCTAAGTTTGGTGTGCCTTCAAGCACACTAAACCAATGTTACAAATAATTTCATTTTGCATGTTTGGAGTATCTTGACAAAGCATATGGCCAAACACTAAGTTTGGTGTCCATATAGCTTCATGAAAAGTAGAAACTCATGCATCAATAATCATACAATTGTTGTTTTCCAAAATCTTATAAATGGAAAAATTCTTTTCCGGTAATGAAGGCATTAATTGTGATGTACCCTTTGACAAGAAACAAGTTTGGTGTTCATCAAACCTTGATGCACCGATTTAGGGATACAATTGATCCTTCATGAAAAAAAAAAGGGGGAGAAAAAGAAAGTATGATGAAAACAATTCTTATGAACATTTAACATTTGAATCTCACTAATTGGAGGAAGATACTCATTTTCTTTATATATGACCAAACATTAAGTTTGGTGTCCTCAAAGGAGAGTGTCACGGTTCAAATGATATAAGAATTGATGGTTCACATAGTATTAATAAAAAGAACACTCTTGCTACGGTTGGATAAAACTAATGTATGTTGTCTTGTTGTGGTGACTAGGAAGTCAAAGAATCTTCAAAGAAAAAGACAAGACAAAGGAAAGCATAGCATGTGGACAAAATCCCATCACATGCCTCGAAAAAGAAATCTGCCACTCCTTGAGAATGATCACGGCAAAGGCAAGGGAAGGAGCAAACTTTGTCTTCATTCATCCTTACATGCATACCTTTGATCTCCATAAGTCTAATTGCATCCCAGCCCTTCATTGCTCATTTAAAAGCATACCACCTTCAAGCCATGCATATGACCGAATCACTCCAACCTTGGAAACTTCACTCCCTTCATCACTCCTCAACATAACAAGCTCTGTGCAACATTTCTCTTACTTTAAACTCCAACCATTTAAACTTCTCTTCATCATTTCTTGTCATAGCAAGTTCGGTCTCAATTTCTTTTTGCTCCAAACACACATCAAACTCTCCAACATTCTTCATACTCCTTCTAACCTCACAAGACTCAACCAACCAAGTGATCATGGCCTCCTCCTCAAGAACCAAACGAAGAAAAGGGAAAGATCCCATGCTGGAGGAAGACACACATGAATATGACCAACGAAGATTCAAGTCTTGGTTTCATCAAATGCAAATTCAATGGATGAACGAGAAAAGAATCTATCCTGAAATTCCATTCTTGTTGCCGGATGATGGATGTCAAGAAATGAAGGACAAAATTCGGAAGAGGAGGTGGGAGGAACTTGCATCACCAGCCATCCGAATCAATGCCGATATCATAAGAGAGTTCTATACAAATGTTCCAAGGCTTGACATGCGTGAGCCCCCAACGTACAAGAGCTATGTGCGGGGGGTGGAAGTAGAATTTAGCCCGGATGCAATCAAGAAAGTCTTGAAACTAAAGTCAGTCCGCTTTAGTGAACCAGGATACTAACAAAGATTGAATGAGAATCAGGATTATGATGAGATTGCGAGAGACATTTGTATGGAGAACTCAGAGTGGGAAGGAGATGACAAGAACAGATATAAGTACCTGAAGAGATGTAACCTCACCCCGGAAGCAAAAGGATGGTATGAGTTGATGAAAAGATCAATTCTGGGCACAGTGAACACCTCAGAAGTTAACAGGGAGAGAGCCGTGATACTGCATTGCATCATTGTGGGAGGAGAGATAAGAGTTCATGACATCCTTGCAAAAGACATTCAAAAGCTGGCTGAGAAGAATTCGGCCGGATCTTGGTTATACTATCCGAGTACCATTTGGAGGTTGTGTGCAAAGGCTAAAGTTCCAATGGAAGAGGAGAATCCAATGTGGTTAAGCCAAGGCATGCCCATAACCATTGAACGAATGATGATGCCCCTTGAAGCACATCAAGGCCGAAGACCACATGGAAGAAGGGAAAGAGACGAACCAATGGAAGAAGATGAGCCACACATAGAAGAAGAGCCACAAGAGGAGGAGGAACAGCCACACTTTTTCCCACATGGCAATATGGATATGACTCAAATGCAAGAAGCAATAGGAAGATTGTCACAACAGTACACGAGAATCCAAGAAAGGCAAGAGGAATACCATTCTCTGTACATGAAAAACCAACAAGCACAAGAAGAAAGGGAGTTAAGAATAATGAACAAACAAAGTGAATTCGAGTCAAGATTCCTTGTGATGCAAGAAGAACATGCTTTTCAATCTCATGAATCTTTTGGAAAGTTGGAACAGATGCAAGCTGAAAATTTGAGGGCTCTTAAAGAGTTCACAACACTCCAAGATGCAAGGTATGAAGTACAAGCCGATTACAACATCAATAGCCAAATCAAACTGAACTATATTGGAGAACATTTGCACAACATGGATCCGGCTTTCCCAACTTTTGATGAATTCTTCCAAAAGAGAAGTGAGGTAGAGGTAAGCAATGCTATGAGACTTGAAGATAGAGTGGAGGAGGCTATGAATAAGGCTGGCTTTTGGCGAGGTCAACAGGCACCAAACACGGATGGTGGAAACACTAGCAGCCAAGTGTATGAAAGGAGAAAGAAAAGGCATGACAAATGAAAGGTGGACTTGCTCCTTATTCATCACTACAAAGAAAAAAAAAACATGCATTCTATCTGTTCTAAGTGTCTTTGCATCTTTAAGTAGTTCTTTTTAATTAAAAGTCTTTGCATTATGTTTGTTTCTTTAAAAATAAGTAGGCTAGTTTATGTGTGTGCTTGTGTGTTTACTTTCACTTGACAAGAAGCATGTGTTGTCCCCTGCATCTTTAAGTTCAATAAAAGAAAAGTTTGAATGTGAAGCAAGATGATCTCTGTTAGATAGAAGTAGAATAAAAGTAAGTGGTGGTATGTGTGTGGTTGTATAATAGCTCACTTTTAGTGAATAAAGAGCTAGGATATCTCTTTCTAAGTAAAGAGTGGCCTACTGTCTATGAATCTCAATTAAATAAAAAATTCCTTGGTTAGAAAGAAAAACAAAAAGAAGGAAAGAAAAGAGATAGCCAAAAAGTGGCAGAACAAAAGGAAACAAAAAGAAACAAAGCTGGACACCAATAGCTTGAACTTTAAAATATATGCCTGTGATGTCTTTGTACTAGGATCTGCTTGGATTAGTAAGCTCTTAGGAGTGCATCAACACTCGGTGACTTGGGTTAACTAATCCGGGATCATTAGCTGAAAGTCCACTATCAAGAGCAACCTAACTACAAGGCATTTAGTAACCCAAAGAGGTGCTGGGCATCAATGTTTTAAGAAGGAATGTGAGCCAAGTGTCTATGGTGAATAATGTGTCAAGTATAAAGAAAAGAAAATGAACTTGCTACACATGACACTCAAATAAAGCTTATAAACAAAGTAATAACCAAGGATAAAGGAATAATGAGAGGTCATAGCAGTATGTTACTTGAAGCTTGAAGGAGACTTTCTAGGCCTAGGAGTCAGTAAGAAGTGAGTATTTACATATCCACACAAAACCCCCTGAAGTATCAATAATACTCTGCTAGCATGAACATCCTCTTCCATTTCATTCTTTCTTCTCAATAAATCTTTTCTTGCTTGGGGACAAGCAAGCTTTAAGTTTGGTGTTGTGATGACAAGTCATCTTAGCCTATTTTAACTAGTCTTTTTCTTTTGTTTTCATTAAAATTATGCACTTTCTTGAGCTACAAGCAAGCCAATTAGGTAGATTTTCATGTTTCCTTTGATTTAATCAACCATGTATGAATTCATGCTATTTCATGAGGTTTTATACTATAATTGTTACATATTATGAAAGAATGAATATCTCATGATTTCAAGCATAGCTTTGATGTGTTTGGTTGATTAATGATAGGTGAAGAAAGCTTGGAGAAAGGTTGAAGCAAGAAGGAATAGCTAGGAGTAAAGAGAAGACAATGGAATAAGTGAAATTGAACCAGGAAGCAAAAAGCTGGACCTAAAGTTAGCCTCAAACTTTTGCACAAACTTTTGGGAGAAAAGTTAGCCCCAACGTTAGCCCCTAACTTTTGGGCTAACGTTGGAACTTGAAAATCACTCCCTGGGTACCAAAAGTTTGCGCCAACATTAGCCCCTAACTTTGAGGCTAACGTTGGCACATGAAAATCCTCCCTGGGCACCAAAAGTTTGCGCCAACGTTAGCCCCCTAACTTTGAGGCTAACGTTGGCATGAAGAAAACCTCCCTGGGCACCAAAAGTTTGCACCAACGTTAGCCCCCTAACTTGGAGGCTAACGTTGGCTCATGAAAATCACAAGGGGAGGAGCAAAAGTTTGCGCCAACGTTAGCCCCCTAACTTGGTGGCTAACGTTGGCACATGAAAATCACAAGGGGAGGAGCAAAAGTTTGCGCCAACGTTAGCCACCTAACTTGGTGGCTAACGTTGGCGCCACAAGTGCACAAGGTAAGGCCAACGTTAGGGCCAAAGTTAGACCCCTAACTTTGGCACCAACGTTGGTATCAGATGGATATAGCTGCTGATATGAAAAGTTTGGGCAAAAGTTAGCCCCCTAACTTTTGCTCAAACTTTTGGTCGAACTTTTGCAAAACTCAAACCCGGTTCAATTGGTTCGTTTTGGTTCCTCTCCAAACTCCAAGAGCAATCATCCAAGGCCTCTTTCAACCCAATTCCACCAAGAGCAAAGGCCCAACTCAAGGCTTGAAGATCATTGGAAGAAAGTGTATAAATAGGATAGAATTCAAGTTCTTCGGAGAGCTTTTCTTTTGGAATTTTCATAATAGTTTTCGGAGAGCTTTTGATATTGAGTGATCTTTAATTTCTTTGTCTTGGGGAAGGAGAATACACTTCTCTTCCTCTCAGTTTTATTGCTTTCAATTTCAATTACAATTGTCTTGGATTTTTGGGTTGGAGAATTGAAGAAATTCTGTTTCAATCTCAACCTTGGATCTGACTGCTTTGTTTACTGCTTGATTGAATTTCAATTTCTGTTAATTGCTCTTCATCCACTCTCTTTGAATTTCAATTTCAATTTCTTGTTGGATCTAGGAAGGCATTGAGATCTAGACTTGGTTTTCTAGTCTCTGGGTCCTGAGATCTAATTTCCCAATTTTACATTTTCTGTTTACTGTTTTCATGTTCATTTACTTTTCTGCTTCAAGATCCAATCTAACCCAAACCTTCTTCTACTTCTCTGCTTGATGCAATTTACTTTTCCTTGTTTAAATTCTGCAAATCCAATCCCCAATTCCCTTTACAATTCCAGCTGTTTACATTTCTTGCACTTTAAGATTCCGCTATTTACATTTCTTGCATTCTAAGTTCCTGCTATTTAATTTCTTGTTCTTTAAGATTTAGCACTTTAATTCCCTATTCTCTTTACTTCCATGCAATTTAATTTCTGCAAATCACAAAACACTCAACCAAATCTTGATTCGCTTGACTAATTTAACCACTAAGCTAAAATTGCTCAATCCTTCAATCCCTGTGGGATCGACCTCACTCCCGTGAGTTTTTATTACTTGATACGACCCGGTACACTTGCCGGTTAGATTTGTGCGTTTTGGGAAAAAATTATTTTTCACCAAAATACTCATCAGGTTTCAAGGTCTGTGAAGAAGAAGATGATCAAGGTGAAAGTGGAAAGTGAGAGTGAAGGATGAAAAGTGGTTCAAGGTCTGTGAAGAAGAAGATGATCAAGGTGAAAGTGAAAAGTGAGAGTCTGGTTGAAGGTGAAGGTGAAAAGTGAAAATATAGGATGAAAAGGGTTCTGAAGAAGAAGATCATGGTTTGAAGAGATGGCTTGAGGTCCTTTTATAGTGTAAAACCATGATGAAGAGGACACCCCTTGGCCAATGGTTTTAGTCTGACATTTGGTTTACTGCTCTTTCCAAAATATCTTTAGGTACTCCTGTCACCTCAAGTCTTGTCAACTGAAAAGGTAGGAAGTTGATTCCCACACGTTAAACTAAAGCTCCTGACATGTGACATTAGTGAAGGGACATCTATTTTGGTTTTCTTTCAACTAGATGACACATTTACACTCCAAATCCAACCAATCCACTTCCACCAATATAGTTCCCACTGAAGAGAAATTCAACTCCTCAAGGTGTTCTTTTGGGTTCCATCCTTTTAGCCCAATACCTTTAGGAGGAACTTAACTCTTTTTTGACTATGTTTGTAGGTCATTATAAAAATTAATTATGTACAAAAAAGGTTTATATTTTTAGTACACAATCATAAGCCCCCATGCAGTCTTTGAGGGTACAAAGTATTCCCTCAAGCTACATTAAAATTTTTTGTACTCAACAGAACAAGAATAATTTAAATTTTTTTTTTGGTTAACATATCATAACTCTAAAGAATCAAATCTCCCCTCTTTTATTTATTTTTTTGTCATAATGAGATATGTATTTGTAAATATTATGATATTCAAATATAAATATTTCTGTATAATATGAATATAATTATGTACTCATAAAAAAATGAATAAAAGAATGTTATTGTGCAAATATTTTAAATATTAATAAAATAAATAAATAAGATTAGTAAATAAATATATTCATAATTTATTTGTATGTACGTATGTATTTATTTTTAAAAGTAATGTATGTATATATACATAATAATATTATTATTTATATATATATATATATATATATATATATATATATATAAACATATATTTTTTTTATGAAAAAAGAGGGATGATTTGATTTAATATAATAATTTAATATATAAGAAAATAGGAAGCGGAAAAACTCTTACCCTTTTAATTAGACGCGTTTTAAATTTGAGTACCTGAATTTGGAGAGACATATAAGGAGAGAGAACACTTGGAAGGGTAGGGGAGAGGTGTTCCTCATTATCTCTGCTAGGGCATTTTTTACACAGCGCAGTATCATCACTACCATCACCACCACCATCCAAATCCTCTGTCTTCTTCAACAATTGGGAGTTTTTCTTAGGGCAAAGGACACTCCCACATTCAACTTTGCTCTGTCTTTTTACTTTGTCTTCTTACTTGGTAAGACCCTTTTTCTTCTTTCCTTGTTTTTGTCTTAACCCCTCTTAGCCCCATGTATATTGGGTTGCTAATTTTGGAATTAGCTATAGAGATTCTTTGATAAAGAACTTTCACCTTACAACTTTGGATGTTATATCCTCATTTGTATACGCTTCCAATGAAACCACAAATAAAAAAAGAAATTGAATTAAAATTATGAACAATGTTCCTTATAACCTTAAATAGATATTTAAAATTAAAAATAATTTATTTTAATTAATTTTTTTTTGCAGGGAGAGTGTATGATTTTAAGAAAAGCAGTAGCCATTTTTTTCTGCCCTTTTTTTAGGCAAGAAAAAGGAAGATACCCATAACTTTCTTGCCCTATTTATGCTCGACTCTTTTTAGGAGCTTGAAGGGTGGGACACTTCACTTTTGAAACAGTTCCAAAAAAAAAAAGAAAGGTACCCATAACTTTCTTGCCCTATTTATGCTCGACTCTTTTTAGGAGCTTGGAGGGTGGGACACTTCACTTTTTTGGAACTATTTTGTACTGCAAATTTTTTAAGATGCATCACTCACATCTTTTGAGTGTATAATTGCTAAAGCAGTTTTCTCATGTATTGCAAGATGCTTGCAGAATAATATAACATAAATATTGGCTCCTGATAAAGAAGCCTTTTGGAATTAAAATTCTAACTTCTAAAACTGAAATTAGGCATAGTACTGTTTAACGTACTTGAAATTGATGGGGCCGATGGTTGTTCCATGATCCGGGTCCAGCAAGATGCGGTGTCCGTTGGGGTGTACCTCAGACACAATGTAAGGACCCTCCCATTTGGGAGCCCATTTTGGCAAAGACATCTTCCTTATTACTTTGTCTACTGATTTTTAGTACCAGATCTCCTTCTAGGAACACCCTGGGCCGAATGTGCTTGTCATAATCTAATGCCAGTCTCCGGTGATATTCTTCCATCTTGCTTCCCACGACTTCTCTTTTTCCTTCCAACTCTTGCAACTCAGCTTCACGATCCCTTGACTTTTAAAATACGCGTCAACTCCCTACAAGTAACTGGGGTGTTCTCGTCTTCCTCCATGTTCTCCAGATTCGCGAACAGAGGTGGTTAGGGGGTTCTATACCTCGTTTGATCTCTAGCCATCACGTCGAAGTGTTCCTCCCCAGTGGAGTCACCAGATGATTTGGGTGGGTTTCGTGGGAAATAGATTAAGTGAAAAATAATAGTTAAGGTGAGAGATTAAGGGTAAGTAAACTTATGAGGAAGACACTTCTGTTAATGGCAAATAAGCAATACAAGAACTAATAGTGAGGAAGAGAGGTGGAGAACAAGTGTTGAGACCTCCACTAATGTCACAAGATGATGAATGAGCTTTGTTTAAAGTGGACAGGAATGGTTTACAGAGAAGAGAAGCTCTTAGAAGAGGATGAAGGTGAAGGTGAAAAAGTGAAAGTAAAGGATGAAAAGGGTTTCAAGGTCTATGAAGAAGAAGATGATCAAGGTGAAAGTGGAAAGTGAGAGTGAAGGATGAAAAGGGGTTCAAGGTCTGTGAAGAAGAAGATGATCAAGGTGAAAGTGAAAAGTGAGAGTCTGGTTGAAGGTGAAGGTGAAAAGTGAAAATGAAGGATGAAAAGGGTTCTGAAGAAGAAGATCATGGTTTGAAGAGATGGCTTGAGGTCCTTTTATAGTGTAAAACCATGATGAAGAGGACACCCCTTGGCCAATGGTTTTAGTCTGACATTTGGTTTACTGCTCTTTCCAAAATATCTTTAGGTACCCCTGTCACCTCAAGTCTTGTCAACTGAAAAGGTAGGAAGTTGATTCCCACATGTTAAACTAAAGCTCCTGACATGTGACATTAGTGAAGGGACATCTAGTTTGGTTTTCTTTCAACTAGATGACACATTTACACTCCAAATCCAACCAATCCACTTCCACCAATATAGTTCCCACTGAAGAGAAATTCAACTTCTCAAGGTGTTCTTTTGGGTTCCATCCTTTTAGCCCAATACCTTTAGTAGGAACTTAACTCTTTTTTGCTATAGTTGTAGGTCATTACAAAAATTAATTATGTACAAAAAAGGTTTATATTTTTAGTACACAATCACCTTCCAACAAGCGCTTCTTTAATGTCAATAGCTTGACAGTGGGCTCTCATGGAGCCACACAGGTGATCAGGTCAATTTTATAGACTCCCAACACCAAACTTAGAGTTTGGATATGGGAGTTCAACACCAAACTTAGAGTTTGGCTGAGGCCTCCCAACACCAAACTTAGAGTTTGACTATGGGGGCTTTAGTTGACTCTATACTAAGAGAAGCTTTCTATGCTTCCTCTCCATTGTTACAGAAAGAGATTCTTGAGTTTTAAAAACAAGGTTGTCTTCATTCAGTAGAAAGATCAATTCTCCTCTGTCTACATCAATCACAGCTCTTGCTGTGGCTAGGAAGGGTCTTCCAAGGATGATGGATTCATCCTCATCCTTCCCAGTGTCTAGGATTATGAAATCAGCAGGGATGTAAAGTCCTTTAACCTTTACTAACACGTCCTCTACTAGTCCATAAGCCATTTTCATAGATTTGTCTGCCATCTCTAATGAGAAATTGGCAGCCTGTACCTCAAGGATTCCCAGTTTCTCCATTATAGAGAGTGGCATGAGCTTTATCCTTGACTCAAGGTCACATAGAGCCTTCTCAAAGGTCATGGTGCCTATGGTACAAGGTATTAAGAACTTTCCAGGATCTTGTTTCTTCTGAGGTAATGTCAGTTGATCCAGATCACTCAGTTCATTGATGAGCAAGGGAGGTTCATCTTCCCAAGTCTCATTACCAAATAATTTGGCATTTAGCTTCATGATTGCACCAAGGTACTTGGCAACTTGCTCTTCAGTAACATCCTCATTCTCTTCAGAAGAAGAGTACTCATCAGAGCTCATGAATGGCATAAGGAGGTTTAATGGAATCTCTATGATCTCCAGATGAGCCTTAGAGTCCTTTGGTTCCTCAAAGGGAAACTCCTTGTTGATCACTGGACGTCCCAGGAGGTCTTCCTCACTGGGATTCACGTCCTCTTCCTCCCCTGTAGGTTCGGCCATGATTGTTATATCAATGGCCTTGCACTCTCTCTTTGGATTCTCTTCTGTATTGCTTGGGAGAGTACTAGGAGGGGTTTCAGTGATTCCTTTACTCAGCTGGCCCACTTGTGCTTCCAAATTTCTAATGGAGGACCTTGTTTCATTCATAAAACTCACAGTGGCCTTAGATAGATCAGAGACTATATTTGCTAAGCTAGATGGATTCTGCTCAGAACTCTCTGTCTGTTGCTGAGTGGATGATGGAAAAGGTTTACTATTGTTAAACCTGTTTCTTCCACCATTATTAAAGCCTTGTTGAGGCTTTTGTTGATTCTTCCATGAGAGATTTGGCTGATTTCTCCATGAGGGATTATAGGTGTTTCCTTAAGGTTCACTCATGTAATTCACCTCTGCTATTGCAGGGTTCTCAGGATCATAAGCTTCTTCCTCAGAAGATGCCTCTTGAGTACTGTTGGATGATTCCTTCAATCCATTCAGACTCTAAGAGATCATATTGACTTGCTGAGTCAATATTTTATTCTGAGCCAATATGGCATTCAGAGTATCAATTTCAAGAACTCCCTTCCTCATAGGCGTCCCATTATTCACAGGATTCCTTTCAGAAGTGTACATGAACTGGTTATTTGCAACCATGTCAATGAGTTCCTGAGCTTCTGCAGGCGTTTTCTTTAGGTGAATGGATCCACCTGCAGAATGGTCTAATGACATCTTTGATAGTTCAGATAGACCATCATAGAATATATCCAGAATGGTCCATTCTGAAAGCATGTCAGAAGGACACTTTTTGGTCAGTTGCTTATATCTCTCCCAAGCTTCATAGAGGGATTCACTTTTTTTCTGTCTGAAGGTTTGAACATCCACTCTAAGCTTACTAAGCTTTTGAGGAGGAAAGTACTTGGCTAAGAAAGCCGTGACCAGCTTATCCCAAGAGTTCAGGCTGTCTTTAGGTTGAGAGTCCAACCATACTCTAGCTCTGTCTCTTACAGCAAACGGGAAAAGCATAAGCCTGTAGACCTCGGGATCAACCCCATTGGTCTTAACAGTATCACAGATCTGCAAGAATTTAGTTAAGAAATGAAAGGGATCTTCAGAAGGAAGTCCATGAAACTTGCAGTTTTGTTGCATCAGAGAAATTAATTGAGGTTTAAGCTCAAATTTGTTTGCTCCAATGGCAGGAATTGAGATGCTTCTTCCATGTAAATTGGAATTAGGTGCAGTGAAGTCACCAAGCATCCTCCTTGCATTATTGTTGTTAGGTGCGTCTGCCATCTCCTTTTCTTGTTCGAATTTTTTAGTAAGGTTATCTCTGGATTGTTGTAATTTAGCTGCTCTTAGTTTCCTCTTCAGAGTTCTTTCAGGTTCAGGATCAGCTTCAACATGAATGTTCTTATCCTTGTTCCTGCTCATATGAAAAAGAAGAAAACAGAAAATAATAGGGATCCTCTTTGCCACAGTAGAGAGGTTCCTTTATGTGAGTAGAAGAAGAAAAGAATGTAATGTAAGGAAGAGAAGAGGAAAAACTTGAACACAAAGAGGGAGATGGTGTTCGAATTTTTGGATGAAAGAGAAGTGTTAGTAGATGAATAAATAAATAGAAGGAGATGAGAGGTGAGAGAATTTCGAAAATTAATTAAAATAAAAATTAAAGTTTAAAGTTAAATTTCGAAAATTAAAGTTTGAAATTAAATTAAATTAAAATTTAAAACAATTGGTTAATTAAAAGGAATTTTGAAAAAGAGGGGAGGATTTTCGAAAATTAGAGAGGTAAGGTTAGTTAGATAGTTTTTAAAAAGATATAATTGAAACAAAAAGATATGATTGATTAGAAAAGATTTGAAATTTGTTTTTGAAAAAGATATGATTAAAATTGAAAAAGATATGATTGAAATAAAAAGATAAGATTAATTGAAAAAGACTTGAAAATCAAATTAAAAAAAAGATAGGAAGTTAGAAATGGTTTTGAAATTGATTTTGAAAAAGATAAGATTGAAAAGATATGATTTGAAAAAGAAATTTAAAAAGTTTTGAGTTTGAAAATTAAAGTTGATTACTTGACTAACAAGAAACAAAAAGATTTGATTTTAAAATTTAAAGATTGAACCTTTCTTATTAGGCAAGTAACAAACTTTACATTTTTTAATCAATCACATTAATTGTTAGTAATATTTTCAAAAATTATGAGATAGAATTAAGAAAAAGATTTTGAAAAAGATAGGATTTTTAAATTGAAAATTTGATTTGATTCATAAGAAACAACTAAATTTTAAAAAAGTTTTGAAAAAGTCAACTCAAATTTTCGAAAAAGGGAAAGATATTTTTTTTATTTTTAAATTTTTAATGATGAAAGAGAAAAACACAAAATTGACTCAATGCATGAAAATTTTGGATCAAAACATGTGATGCATGCAAGAACACTATGAATGTTAAGATGAACACCAAGAACACTTTGAATGTCAAGATGAACACCAAGAACTTATTTTGGAAAAAATTTCAAGAAAAGAAAACATGCCAGACACCAAACTTAAAAATTTTTATTCTTTAGACATTAACAAATTGAAAATGCATATGAAAAACAAGAAAAGACACAAAACAAGAAAATACGAAGATCAAGCAAGAAGACTGGCCAAGAACAACTTAAAGATCATGAAGAATGTAATGCATGAAATTTTCGAAAATAATTTTTTAGAAAATTAAAAAGATGCAATTGACACCAAACTTAAAACATGACTTAAGACTCAAATAAGAAACACAAAAAATATTTTTGATTTTATGATTTTGTAGATTTTTTTGTATTTTTCGAGAATTAATTCGGAAAAACGAAAAAGAAGAAAATATTTTTTTTTTATTTTTTTTTCGAAAATAAGAATAATAAAAACAAATAGGTTAAAATTAAAATAAAATTACCTAATCTGAGCAACAAGATGAACCGTCAGTTGTCCAAACTCGAACAATCCCCGGCAATGGCACCAAAAACTTGGTGTGCAAAATTGTGATCTAGATGTAAAATTGTTGTTCGAAATTGATTCCCTGGCAATGGCTCCAAAAACGTGTGCACAATACCATGGTCCAAACATAACTTCACAACTTCGCGCAACTAACCAGCAAGTGCACTGGGTCGTCCAAGTAATACCTTACGTGAGTAAGGGTCGAATCCCACGGAGATTGTTGGTATGAAGCAAGCTATGGTCATCTCGTAAATCTCAGTCAGGCGGATTAAATTGTTTTAAGAAATTATAGTGGATGAAAATAAATGAAATATAAAATAGGATAGTGGTACTTATGTAATTCATTGGTGAGAATTTCAGATAAGCGTATAGAGATGCTTTCGTCCCTCTGAACCTCTGCTTTTCTGCTGTCTTCATCCAATCCTTCCTACTCCTTTCCATGGCAAGCTTTGTGTAGGGCATCACCGTTGTCAATGGCTACTTCCCATCCTCTCTGTGAAAATAGTTCGATGCGCTGTCACTGCATGGCTAATCATCTAGAGGTTCTCGATCATACTGGAATAGGATTCACCCTCCTTTTGCGTCTGTCACTACGCCCAGTACTCGCGAGTTTGAAGTTCGTCACAGCTATCCCTTTCCGGATCCTACTCGGAATACCACAGACAAGGTTTAGACTTTCCGGATCTAAAAAATGGCCATACATGAGTTCTAACTTATACCACGAAGATTCTGATTAAGAAATCCAAGAGATACTCATTCAATCGAAGGTAGAATGAAAGTGGTTGTCAGGCACACGTTCATAGGGAATGATGATGACTGTCACGATCATCACATTCATGTTGAAGTGCGAATGAATATCTTAGAAGTGGAAATAAGTTGAATTGAATAGAAAAATAGTAGTACAAAGTCTATGGCTGTGTAGAGCTCCACACCTTAATCTATGGTGTGTAGAAACTCTACCGTTTGAAAATACATAAGTGATGAAGGTTCAGGCATGGCTGAATGGCCAGCCCCCATAAAGATCTAAGATCGCATAAAACTAATCAAAGATCCCCTAAATACAATAGTAAAAAGTCCTATTTATACTAAACTAGTTACTAGGGTTTACAGAAATGAGTAAATGATGCAGAAATCCACTTCCGGGGCCCACTTGGTGCGTGCTTGGGCTGAGCTTGAAGTTTACATGTGGAGAGGTCATTCTTGGAGTTGAATGCAAGTTTGTAACGTGTTTCTGGCGTTGAACTCCACTTTGCAACTTGTTTTTGGCGCTGAACGCTAGACTGCAACATAGAACTGGCGTTCAACGCCAGTTTGCATCATCTAAACTCGGGAAAAGTATGGACTATTATACATTTCAGAAAGCCCTGGATGTCTACTTTCCAACGCAGTTGGAAGCGCGCCATTTGGAGTTCTATAGCTCCAGAAAATCCACTTTGAGTGCAGGGAGGTCAGAATCCAATAGAATCTGTAGTCCTTCTTCAACCTCTGAATCTGATTTTTGCTCAGGTCCCTCTATTTCAGACAAAAAATACCTGAAATCACAGAAAAACACACAAACTCATAGTAAAGTCTAGAAATGTGAATTTTAATTAAAAACTAATAAAAATATTCTAAAAACTAACTAAATCATACTGAAAAACAATACCAAAAAGCGTATAAATTATCCGCTCATCATCTTTGTTGCTCCTCCCTCATAGCTCTTTGATCTTCTCTAATCTCATGGAGAATGATGGAGTGATCTTGGTGTTCCATCCTTAGTTGTTCCATGTTGGAACTTAATTCTCCTAGGAAGGTGTTGATTTGCTCCCAATAGTTTTGTGGAGGGAAGTGCATCCTTTGAGGCATCTTAGGGATTTCATGGTGAGGAATTTTCTCATGCTCTTGTTGAGGTCCATGAGTGGGCTTGTGAGATGAATCTCTCCATCTTCCATGGCTCAGAGGTGGAAGGAATTGCCTTCCCTTTCCTCAATCTTGAGGTTTCTCTTGCCTTAGGTGCCATTGATGGTTATGGAAAAACAAAAAGCAATGCTTTTACCACACAAAACTTAAAAGGTTTTCTCGTCCCCGAGCAAAAGAAGAATGAATGTAGTAGAAGAAGAAGAAAATAGAGGAGATGGAGGGAGAAGGTGTATTCGGCCAAGGGGGAGAAGTGGTGGTTGTAATGTGTGAAAATGGAGTAGTGTTGAGGGGTTTATATGGGGGTGGGGTGGAGGGTAGGTTTCGGCCATTAGGGTTGGGTTTGGGAGGGAAAAGAATTTGAATTTTGGAGGTAGGTGGGGTTTATAGGGAAGAGGTATGGAGGTGATTGGTGAAGGGTATTTGGGGAAGAGGTTTATGATGATGAGAGAAGAAGAGGTGGGGTAGGTGGGGATCCTGTGGGGTCTACAGATCCTGTGGGGATCCTGTGGGTCCACAGATCCTGAGGTGTCAAGGATTTCTCATCCTGATAAACCCCGATTTCGTGGTTTATCTTGTGCTTATTTCGGGGGATTTTATCAATATTTCTCACACTTATTCACAAGAAATGCATGGTTTTGTGTTCACTTCCCAATATTGCTCTATGATGAAAAACATGCTTATTTTACCTTAAAATTGCCATATTTTAATCCTCTTCTATTGTCATTCGATGCCGTGATATCTGTGTTAAGTAATTTCAGGAATTATAGGTTAGGAATGACTCAGAAGAGAGGGAGAAAGCATGTACAAAAAGGGAGGAACATGAAGAATTGAAGTCTTGGGAGCAGCAGCATCAGCGCGCCCGCGCACCCCATGCGCTCGCGTGGATGGAACTGACAAGAAGCGGTGCGCAAGGATGGACGCATCCACACAGATTGGAAGATTTCTATCGACGCACACGCGCAACTGGCGCGCACGCGTGGATCACAAAAGAAATCGGCGCGCGCACGCATGGCGTGCACGCGTGGGAAGCTGCACGTGACCTCATTAAGAGAAATCGTGCCTGGCGATTTCTGAGGCCAAGGAGGCCCAATTTCAAGCTGTTTCTGCATGGAAAAGACCCAAGGATGCTAAGGGGGAGAGGAGGGAGAACTCATTAGGACACTAGGACATAATTTTAGGAGTTTTTTTGGTTCTTGGGTGATTCTAGAGAGAGAAACCCTTGTTCTTCTCTAGATCTAGTTTCCATTTTGATTTTTCCTTGTTGATTTGTGAATTGGATTTTGTTACTTACAGTTTTAATTGTTCAATTTAAATTCCTTGCTACAATCTTGCTTATATCTAGTGATATTTTTATGATTCTTGCCAATTGTCATTTTACCCATTTCATGAATGTTGTGGATCTTGTTTTGTTGATGTTACATTGATGATTTATATGTTTATTCTTGTTGATTGTTTGATTGTACATTGATAATTGTTAGTGGGTTTTTGTAGAATTCAATTTAATTGCTATTTTGAAGATGTCTTTTGTTAGTGCTTACCAAGTGTTCGATGAATTGTTCACTTTGATTATGGAGTAGTTCCTTCTCACTCTTGGCCTAGGTCAAGGGAATTGGGTAAACTTGAGTCATTGGGTCTAATGGATTTGATGATTTGGGAGCCCTAGGTGGTGAATTTGATACTCATTGACGCCAACCCACTACTAATCTAATTAGTAGGTAGGTTGGGACTTATGGGTTGATGTGATCAGGGCCATTTGACGTACTTCAAGTCTAGGAGTAGACATCACGTACTTAAGACTTGAGAGTAGACTTAATGAGTTTGGTTCCTCATAATTGTCAAGATGTAGTCGTTGGACAAGGATTGTGATCCCAATTCCCATGCCTAGCCAATAGTGGTTTTTGTCATTCATATTCGAAAACCAATTTCCAATTTCAATTGTCTTAGTTATAGTTATTCGTTTAGTTTAAGGTAGAATTAAGTAGAATATTGCTTGTTCATTGGAATTGCTTAATTTTGCTTACGTAGTTGAATTTGTTTATTGCAATTTAAGATTGCTTGCTTGTTAAGTTTTTCCATTTATTTTCATGTTCATAACTCACAACCCCGGATTTCTAACCAATGTCGAAGTACATGTTTGCCCATTCCTTGTGAGACGACCCGAGGTTTGAATACTTTGGTTATTTCTATTGGGGTTGAACTTGTGACAACCAAATCCCTATTCTAAATTTGACCTCCCGAGGATTGTTGTTGGTAAAGCTATACTCATAACGAGGTGTTATTAAAGAGGAATTTACCAATACACCCTTGGAGAGAGCATCAAATTTCTGGCGCCGTTGCCGGGGAATGGTTGCAACGTATGCCTTGATATTGGTTATGTGAATATATGAATATTGTAGATATTTTTCTCTTTCAATACTTAGTTATAGTTTAAATTTCTTTTGCATTTGTACTATGACTTTCAAGTTTGATGACTCGGTCTCAACCGAATTCTAGCTTAGCCAATTTTGATCCTGAGATTGAAAGAACTTTGTTGCACACTCGGCAAGCTAGAAGGCGATTGGACTACACGCCTAGTACTTCGGCCTCTCTTGAGGAAAACACCGAATTACTAGACGCCACCGAGGGTGACTTGGAGTCTGTTACTTCTTATTCTTCTGTTGACACTGCTAATACATCTTTGCATCCTACAGGTGAGCCACACATGGCGGAGCCACACCGGATCACTTTGCATGAGCAAGGAGCTCCGGATATCATACTTCAACCGTTACAAGCAAGGTATCCTAACCTTGATCCAAACTTTGAGTTGAAGAGTAGCTCGATAAATTTACTTCCTAAGTATCATAGGTTGCCGGGTCAAGACCCCATCCGACATTTGAAGGATTTTCATGTTGCTTGTTCTACGGCTCGAAGGCATGGAGCCGATGAGGTAGCCATCATGGTTTTTGCCTTTCCTTTTTCTCTTGAAGCACAAGCAAAAACATGGTTTTATTCGCTACCGGATGATATTGTGACTAATTGGGATTTCCTGAGAAGAGAGTTTCTTGACAAGTTCTTCCCACCGGAGAAGACCGAGTACATCCGGAAAGAGATTTCAGGCATAATGCAAAGAGACCAAGAGAGCATATATGAGTATTGGTCTAGGTTCAAGAGGCTATTGGAGTCATGCCCACATCACAGAATGACCACTCGCTTGCTCATTAGCTACTTTACCGGAGGTCTTTGTGCGGAAGATAGAAGATTGCTTATCGCCTCTAGTGGCGGGTCCCTTTCAAAAAACAAGACGGAAGGAGAAGCTTGGGATTTGATCAAGGATGTCGCCGAGTCTACGCAACACACAAGAGTGGGGAATAACCCCCTTAAGGGTGTGGTAGAACCGTCCCCCTCCGAAGCAAGTCTAACCAAGGCACTTAGGGATATGGCCACCATCCTTACACAAATTCAAAGAGATCAAAGAGAGTATTACTCCATCAAAGCCATCCAAGCCCCTCCTCCGGTTGCTCAACTTGAAGGCCCTCCTAGGATTTGTGGATTGTGCTCTAGCACTACACATTACACCGACCAATGCCATCAAATTCAAGAGGAACATGCCCTTGTGGTAGCCAATGTGAATTACAACAACCGTCCACCATATCCTTCTCAAGGCCAAAACAACTACCATCAAGGTAGCAATCAACATCAAGGGTGGACAGATAATTCACAAGGAAGCACTCAGAACCAAAGATGGAACAACCCTCCTTCTCATCACAATTACAACCCATCTTCATCCCAATACCACCACAATAACACCAACTACCAAGCCAACCAAAACCAAAACAACTACACCAAGTACCAAACACCACACCATAGACAACAAAACCAAACTCCTACATCTTCCAACAATCAAGTTGATGAGCTTAGAGCCGTTATGGAAAAACGAGATGAGATCAACAAGGCTCAATTTGAGGCCTTGAACACTCAATTGGCTAACCTCACCAACATACTCTCAAAGATAAACATGTCAAACCAACCACCAACTCCCAATAACAACACCACCCAACCCTCAAGTTCATCCAGCCTTCCATCCCAACCCCAACCAAACCCAAGAGGCGATCTCAATGCCATCACTCTACGGTCGGGGACTACATTGGAGGAAATACCCCCAAGAGTCATGGGAGAGATGCATGAGGAAGAGGTAGTTGTTGGAGCTCCACATGAAGAAGAGGTGGTAGACAAAAGGCATGAGGAAGAAGGAGTAAACCTCAAGGAACCCAAGAGGAAAGCCGTAGTCGATCAATCAATTCCTATTCCATTTCCTTCCATGGTGAAGAAAGCAAAGAAGACACCGGAATTTGATTTAGACATGCTCCAAGTGTTCAAAAAGGTCGAGATAACCATACCACTCCTTGACGCTATTCAACAAATCCCCAAGTATGCAAAATTTTTGAAAGACTTGTGTACACACAACGGTAGAATAGGGAAATTGGAGACACTATCCTTGGGTAGCTCGATTTCTTCCTTGATGGAGCCTATTCCAAGAAAATGTGGTGACCCTGGACCGTGCTTAGTGTCTTGTTGTATTGGTGGATACACTTTTCATGATTGTATGTGTGACTTGGGAGCTTGTGTTAGCATCATGCCGCTTTCCATCTATGTGCGGTTGAATTTAGCTCCATTGAAGAAGTCAGCGGCGAGGTTTGCCTTAGCCAATAAAAGTGTGATCACAGTAATGGGAATAGCTGAAGATGTACTTGTGGCAATTAAGGATTTGGTTTTTCCGGTTGACTTTTACATCCTTGAGATGCCTCCAACGGAAGGTAGAAGCTCATCCTCCGTCCTACTTGGTAGACCTTTCCTCAAAACCTCCAAATTCAAGCTAGATGCCTTCACCGGTATATATTCCTTTGGAGTTGGAGACAAGACTATCAAGTTCAATTTAGAGGAAGCCATGAAACATCCTCCCGAAGAACATTCTATGCTCCGATGCGACATAATTGATGAAGTGGTAGCGGAAGTACAAGAAGAAGATCATGACAAGTCGTGCTACCCCACCGTTGAGGAGATAGATGACCAAGAGGATGAACTTAATGAAGTTGCCAAGAATGAGTCCCATGAGCCTGATGAAAAGGAACCTCATCTTAAGGTAGCAAGTGAACTGAAACCCCTTCCCTCTCATCTGAAATATGCGTTCTTAGAAGACAACTGTGGGTTTCCGGTTATTATTGCTAGTGAACTCTCAAGTGAAGAAGAGGAAAAACTCCTAGACGTTCTAAGAAAGTACAAGAAAGCAATAGGATGGAGCCTTGCGGATATTGTGGGGATTGACCCGCATAAGTGCATGCATAGGATATTTCTCCAAGATGGAGCCAAGCCGGTTCGGCAACCGCAAAGGAGGCTCACCCCAACCATCCTTGACGTAGTGAAGAAAGAGGTCACCCGACTACTGGATGCGGATATCATATACCCTATTTCCGACAGTGAGTGGGTGAGCCCGGTTCAAGTTGTTCTCAAGAAGTCGGGCATCACAACGGTCAAGAAGGAAGACGGAGAAATGGTCACTAGAAGAGTGCAAAATGCGTGGCGAGTATGTATTGACAACAGAAGATTGAATGCCGCCACACGGAAGGACCATTACCCCTTACCCTTCATCGATCAGATGCTGGACCGCTTGGCAGGTAAATCTCACTACTGTTTTCTTGATGGATTTACTGGATATTTTCAGATACATATTGCTCCTGAAGATCAAGAGAAGACCACGTTTACATGTCCGTTTGGCACCTTTGCCTATAAAAGGATGCCATTTGGACTATGTAACGCACCTGCTACTTTTCAGAGGTGCATGATGAGTGTCTTCTCCGATCTAATGGAAAATTTTCTAGAAGTTTTTATGGACGATTTCAGCGTTTATGGTGTCTCATTTGATTGTTGTTTGGAGAGCTTGGCCAAGGTCCTAGCTGGATGTGTTGAAATCAACCTTGTTTTAAATTTTGAAAAATGTCATTTTATGGTACGACAAGGTATAGTGTTAGGACATGTAGTATCTCATGAAGGTATTTCTGTTGACCCGGCCAAGGTCGATGTTATTACTACTCTGCCTCACCCCTCATCCGTGAGGGAGGTCCGCTCATTTTTGGGACATGCAGGATTTTATAGGCGCTTCATCAAAGACTTCAGCAAGATTGCTTTGCCACTATCGCGCCTACTCCAAAAAGATGTGGATTTTGAGTTTGACAGTGAATGTGTAAAAGCTTTTGAAGAGTTGAGGAAAATTCTCACCATAGCACCGATTGTGCGAGGCCCCAACTGGACATTGCCGTTTGAGATAATGTGCGATGCGTCAAACTATGCTGTGGGTGCCGCGCTTGCACAGCGTGAGGGTAAACTTCCTTATGTCATTGCTTACTCTTCTAAGACGCTAGATGCCGCACAATCCAACTATACCACTACCGAAAAAGAACTCTTAGCCATTGTTCATGCCTTAGATAAATTCAGATCTTATTTGCTAGGTTCAAAGATAGTGGTATACACGGATCATGCAGCTTTGAAGTATTTATTGACAAAGAATGAGTCAAAGCCTAGACTCATACGTTGGATCTTACTTTTGCAAGAATTCGACATTGAGATTAGGGACCGGAGTGGATCTCAAAACCTGGTTGCGGATCACTTAAGCCGCATTGAGAATTTAAAAACTGATCCATTTTCGATCAATGACTCATTCCCATTGGAAAGTTTGCATGCTGTGTCGGCTAGTTTTCCTTGGTTTGCCCCAATGGCAAACTACATGGTTGCAAGAATCTTCCCTCCCAACTTTTCGAAAAATCAAAGGGACAAGTTGAGGAGTGATTCCAAATACTACATTTGGGATGACCCTCACTTGTGAAAGAGAGGTGTAGACCAAGTAATCCGAAGGTGTGTCCCGGAATCCGAATTTCAACCAATTCTGGAAGCTTGTCATTCGTCCGACTGTGGTGGCCACTTTGGCCAACAAAGGACCGCCAAAAAGGTGTTGGATTGCGGATTCTGGTGGCCAACCTTATTCAAGGATGCTAACCGGCTATGTGTGTCTTGTCATCAGTGTCAAAAGTCAGGAAACACATCCCAAAGGGATGAAATGCCTCAGCAACCTATGTTGTTCTTTGAGATATTTGATGTGTGGGGCATTGACTTTATGGGACCGTTTCCTAACTCTGGTGGGTATCTGTACATTCTGTTAGCGGTTGACTACGTGTCAAAGTGGGTGGAGGCCGTACCTACCCGCCTTGACGACGCCAACACCATTGTTTCTTTTATTAGGAATCACATTGTATGCCGTTATGGGTCGCCACGAGCAATCGTGATCGACCAAGGATCCCACTTTTGTAACAGGAAGGTAGAAGCATTGCTCAAGCGCTATGGAGTATCGCATAAGGTTGCTATTGCTTATCATCCGCAAACAAATGGGCAAGCGGAAGTTTCCAACCGGGAAATCAAGAGAATCTTGGAAAAAGTGGTCAATCCACAAAGAAAGGATTGGAGCCTCCGGCTAGGAGATGCACTATGGGCATACAGAACGGCTTACAAGACTCCGATAGGGATGATTCCCTTTCGGATCGTCTATGGTAAGGCATGCCACCTTCTGGTGGAGATTGAGCATCGAGCATACTGGGCGGTAAAGCAGTGCAACATGGATTTGACCAAAGCGGGTGAAGCTAGGAAGTTACAATTAGAAGAACTTGAGTGTTTGAAGAACGAATCATATGAAAATGCCCGAATTTACAAGGAGAATACTAAGGCATTCCATGACCATCACATTCAGAAGAAGGACTTTAAAGAAGGAGATGAAGTCTTCCTCTACAACTCAAGGCTCCGATTTATGCCTGACAAGCTCCGTTCTAGGTGGGAAGGACCTTTTAAGGTGAAAGAAATGAAGCCCTACGGAGTGGTGGAATTGTTTGATCCCAAAGGTGAAGTGACTTTCAAGGTGAATGGGCATAGAGTGAAGAAATATCATGGTTGCAAACCTCCAAGGGAGCTAGAGGTGTACATATTGGAGGATGCACCAAGTAGAGATGAAGCTTGAGAAGAGGACCGTCCAACTTAAGGACGTAAAAGAAAAGTGCTTGGTGGGAGGCACCCCACCGTGGTAAGATCTTCCTTGTTTATACCATCTTGTAGTATCTTTAATTCCTTTAGTTTTATGATCTTTTGATGATTGATTAAGTGCTTAGAGATGCTAGCTTTGTTGATTCTGTTAGATAGATAGAATGTTCATTTAGATAGGTTGTGAAAGAGGTAAAGAAAACACAATTTTTTTCTTCTTTCAAAAAAAAAAAAGAGCACTGACGCGCAAGCGCACAGTGCGCGCGCACGCCGGTTGCGAATTCCCATTTTCAGGCCAAAAACCCGAGAGTTGGGCCAAATTTGTGCCCAACTCGCGCCAGGCACCCACGCGTTCGCGTACATGCTGCCTGCGTGCAACATTGCCAGTTGACCATCGACGCGCAAGCGCACAGTGCGCGCGCGTGCCGATGGGGCTTTGTGGAGTCTCTAGTACATTTTCCAGAGAGTTGTGCCACAATTGGGCCAACTTTGTGCCGAAGCTGACGCGTCCGTGCGTAGTGCGCGCCCGCGCCAGCTCTCGAATACTAGAAGCACGCGCCCGCGCATGGTGCGCGAGCGCGCATGGCTCCCTGGGTCACCCTGGTACAAAAACCAGAGACTTGAGCCAGGTTTATGCCACTTTTGTGCCTGGGGCACAACTCCTCGCGCACGCGCGTGCCATTGCCGGGCATGCGCCCTCAGTTAGCACCTTCACGACGCGTCAGCGCATCTTGCGCGCGCGCGCCATCTGCGCGAATCAGTTTAATACTTCGCGCCGTTTCACTCCTTTCTCACTCACATTCTCTTCTTTTTCTTTCTTAGTTCACTCTTCCCCTCTCTTCATCATTTCTCTTCTCTTCTTCTTCTTCCACAACCCACCACCATTGTCTCCGGCCACTCACCGGTGACAACCACCTTTTCCGGTGGCGCTACACTTCTCTTATTTCCTCTCTCATCTTCACAAAAGAAGATTCAACCTTGCTTTTTCATACTCTTCAAGGTTCAACTTCTTCCTTTCCTTTACTTCCACTTTCCTTTATGCTATTTTTTTTAATCAATTACTTCTTGCTATCTTACTTAGTTTCTCTTTTGATTGTTAATGATATTTCTTGTTTTTGTTTGCTTATTTTCCCTCTCTTTTCTCTGTTTATCCATGGATGTTGAACTTGAACTTAATTTGCATTACTAGATCTTTTGTCACTCTTTTACCATTGTGTGATGTTTATGTGGTGATTGATGTTCTATTTTGGGCTTTAGATTGGTTTAGTATTTCATAATTGCTCATTGCTTGATTATTGCACGCCAAGTGTTCGAGGAAATGCACAACTACCATTTTGGCTCATTTTAGTCTTACACTTTCAAATTGGTGCTCCCTCCTCATTCACTTGCTTCCTCTTAAATGCATTGAGTCTAATTTATGTGCTTAAGGTTCATACTTGCCAATCCCGTATTAATTGAACATGACTTGCTTTTTACTAAGGATGCTTGAGACTACTCTTCTCATGCCTTTGCATGCCTTACTTTCTCTTGCATCACATGCCAAGTGATATAACCCTTGCTTTCATATTCATCATGGGCATGACAAATCACTTGCATGTTTTCATCAATTTGTTTCTTGGGTTTGATGTTTTCCTTCCTCCCCTTTCTTTTTAGGATGGCCACCAAAAAAATCAAGGAGGTAGCTTCGAGGAAACCGGCCATAAAAAGGGTACCCCAAGGATCAAATTCTAAGGCGCGTTCTTCAATAGGAGCCAAAACCTTATCAAAGAACGGAAAGACACCCGCTCCTATTGATGAGGATAACAAGGGCAAACCGGCACGAGACTCTTCAAGGTTCCCCAACCGCTTTTGTGAACTCAAGTTCCCTTCCACAGCCGTAAGAAACTATCATCTTGAGCATTTGCTCGCTCCGTCGGACAAGATTGCTCCTTATATTCTACCCCGTATCGAAAAGCGAGGATGGGAGTTTCTTTTGAGGAAACCAAGGGAAATCAACCTCTCTTGGGTGGAAGAATTTTACACCAACTACCACCTTCCCTCTCTTCAATCGGTGTACATGCGCCGTAAGCAAGTCTCAGTTTCAGAAGAGGCTATTTAGCAAGTACTTAATGTTTTACCAGTGCCAAGTGCCATGGATGGCTACCAAAAAATCCTACGTCAGCGTGAAGAGTATGGATTCGATTGGGACTCGATACTCCGAGTCGTTGCTGAGCCAGAAACTTTTTGGATCCAAGGTCGACAGCGAATGAGGCCCAAGAGTATCAACGCTCACTTCCTCACTGTGGAAGCTAGAGCCTGGGCCCAGATCCTTTCTCACTATGTGCTACCTAGCACTCACAGGTCGTCCATCACGGCGGACCTTGCCTTGCTTGTTTGGTGTATTCTCACGGAAAAGCCGGTGAACATCCCACCTCTTGTCAAGCAAGCAATGAGTCAAGTTCACGACCGGGGTAACCTGCCATTTCCAGCTTTGGTATTTGACTTAGTTGCTGCTGCGGGTGTTTCTTGGGAAGCCAAGGATAAGAAGATCATGGTTCCGGCTAAGGGCGATGTGGTCGGGGAAAATACCTATAACTTCCCATGAACAAACCAAGCCTTGACATGGCCCCGCCACTTCTTCTTCCTTCGAGCTCATCACCACCACCACTGAGATCCACAGATCAAAGGATAGAAGATCTTCACCAGAAGCTGGATAGGTATAAGCGGCGCAACCACCGCCGATACACCCACCTCAAGAAGCTTCTGAGTCGTGTTGCCCCGAGCATGGAGGAACCTGAGATATTCACATCCACCTCAAACCCAAGCGATGAAAGTTCTGATAGAGGGGATAGTGAAGACTCCGGTCCCGACCGTCCCTTGAGTATCATCCGTAGCACGGAGGACCATGCTAATTTCTAAGTGTGGGGAGGTCGTTCGACCGATCTCCATGGGTAACACTCTCTTCTCTTCAATAACCATGGATTTATCTTTTGCATATATGTTAGCATCTTGCATGCGTAGTTAGTTTTTCTTGTAAATACCCTTGCATGATAGTTAGTTTTATAGAATTACTTGGTGAAAGCAATAACTTTCTCTCCAAGAAACTGTGTTCTGGGTGACCTACCAAATTTTTGAAAATTTTGCAGTGAACATGCTTTAAGAATGTGCTTTGGAACATAGTGATTGAGCTAAGAACACAAGCATGAAAGTTTTGAGCCTATTGCATGGTTACATCTTTTAACCATTATTTCCATTCTTGTGTGCATATCTCTCTCTCCATGAATGTGATCCTTGATTTGTCTAATTCTATATGTCCATTGCTTTATGTATGAATGCATTTGCGTGATTGAGGCCATCATTTCAATAGTCACTTTTCCCAAATAGCCTTAACCCTTATATCTACCATTGATAACCAATTTTGAGCCTTTGATAAACCCTCTTGTTCTTAAATAGAGCATGTCAACAACCCTAAGTGAAAAACCATGAATGTCCCTGAATTTGAATCCTTGATTAGCTTAGGTAAGTTAGGATGTGTATCATTCACATAGGAGGGATATACTTTGGAAATTCGGGTAGATATATAGGCATGTAATTGTAGTATAATTGAAAACTCTAGGATTTTGGGAACATACTCATGTGCTAAATGGTTGCACCGTATGCATTGACACTTTAGTTCACTAAGAAACCCCAAGGAAAAGGGGATGATGATAATGTCATATATACAAAAATATATATATATATATATATATATATATATATATATATATATATATAATATGCCCCAAGATAAAGTAATAAAAACAATGCATATAGTAGGTGGACTGAAAAGAAGGCATGAGTATGCAAAAGGGTAGAAATTCAAGGGTAGCTAGGAATATATTGTAGTTGTATAGGTTGTTTTAGGTGTCTAGTGGGATCCGAGGTTGATCAAGGACTCAAATTTTAAGCCCACTTAGCCATATACATCCTTACCTTCACCCTAGCCCCATTACAACCCATGAATAAGACCTCATGATACTTGTACGCATGCATTAAGTAATTGTCGATTGATTAGATGAAAGACAAATCTTGGAAAGCATGATTAGGAGGAGATTGAGTGACGAACCCTAGACACTTGAGCGAATAGAGCGGATACACTTCCGATGAGGGTTCGATGCTCAATGCTTGTTCCCAACTTTCACAAGCGTTCGTTTAGCAAGTCATATGCACTCTTTAGTGATGTTCAGTTTGGTAGGATTCGTGAACTGCACACTATCTTCACCCTATAGCTCACATGTATTCTTGAAGGATGGATTTACTTTTGACCAAGTAGGTAGATGACTTTACATTAGTTACATGCATCCGTTTAGATACTTAGCATTTCATAAACCCTTTTCCCATCATAATCTTTGGTCTTTTTATTTTAAGCATGAGGGCATGCTTGGTTTAGGTGTAGGGAGATTTGATAAACCCCGATTTCGTGGTTTATCTTGTGCTTATTTTGGGGGATTTTATTAATATTTCTCACACTTATTCACAAGAAATGCATGGTCTTGTGTTCACTTCCCAATATTGCTCTATGATAAAAAACATGCTTATTTTACCTTAAAATTGCCATATTTTAATCCTCTTCTATTGTCATTCGATGCCGTGATATCTGTGTTGAGTAATTTCAGGAATTATAGGTTAGGAATGACTCAGAAGAGAGGGAGAAAGCATGTACAAAAAGGGAGGAACATGAAGAATTGAAGTCTTGGGAGCAGCAGCATCGGCGCACCCGCGCACCCCACACGCTCGCGTGGATGGAACTGACTAGAAGCGGCGCGTAAGGATGGACGCATCCGCGCAGATTGGAAGATTTCTATCGACGCACACGCGCAACTAGCGCGCACGCATGGCGCGCACGCGTGGGAAGCTGCACGTGACCTCATTAAGAGAAATCGTGCCTGGCGATTTCTGAGGCCAAGGAGGCCCAATTTCAAGCTGTTTCTGCATGGAAAAGACCCAAGGATGCTAAGGGGGAGAGGAGGGAGAACTCATTAGGACACTAGGACATAATTTTAGGAGTTTTTTTGGTTCTTGGGTGATTCTAGAGAGAGAAACCCATGTTCTTCTCTAGATCTAGTTTCCATTTTGATTTTTCCTTGTTGATTTGTGAATTGGATATTGTTAATTACAGGTTTAATTGTTCAATTTAAATTCTTTGCTACAATCTTGCTTATATCTAGTGATAGTTTTATGATTCTTTCCAATTGTCATTTTACCCATTTCATGAATGTTGTGGATCTTGTTTTGTTGATGTTACATTGATGATTTCTATGTTTATTCTCGTTGATTGTTTGATTGTACATTGATAATTATTAGTGGGTTTTTGTAGAATTCAATTTAATTGCTATTTTGAACATGTCTTTTGTTAGTGCTTACCAAGTGTTCGATGAATTGTTCACTTTGATTATGGAGTAGTTCCTTCTCACTCTTGGCCTAGGTCAAGGGAATTGGGTAAACTTGAGTCATTGGGTCTAATGGATTTGATGATTTGGGAGCCCTAGGTGGTCAATTTGATACTCATTGACGCCAACCAACTACTAATCTAATTAGTAGGTAGGTTGGGACTTATGGGTTGATGTGATCAGGGCCATTTGACATACTTCAAGTCTAGGAGTAGACATCACGTACTTAAGACTTGAGAGTAGACTTAATGAGATTGGTTCCTCATAATTGTCAAGATGTAGTCGTTGGACAAGGATTGTGATCCCAATTCCCATGCCTAGCCAAGAGTGGTTTTTGTCATTCATATTCGAAAACCAATTTCCAATTTCAATTGTCTTAGTTATAGTTATTCGTTTAGTTTAAGGTAGAATTAAGTTGAATATTGCTTGTTCCTTAGAATTGCTTAATTTTGCTTACGTAGTTGAATTTGTTTATTGCAATTTAAGTTTGCTTGCTTGTTAAGATTATCCATTTATTTTCATGTTCATAACTCACAACCCCGGATTTCTAACCAATGTCGAAGTACATGTTTGCCCATTCCTTGTGAGACGACCCGAGGTTTGAATACTTCGGTTATTTTCTATTGGGGTTGAACTTGTGACAACCAAATCCCTCTTCTAAATTTGACCTCCCGAGGATTGTTGTTGGTAAAGCTATACTCACAACGAGGTGTTATTAAAGAGAAATTTACCAATACACCCTTGGAGAGAGCATCACATCCCTGCACCAATTAGGTGTGCAAAACGCCCTTAGAATGCATGTCTGGCGTTAAACGCCAGCTTGCTTCCTGTTTTTGGTGTTAAACGCCCAAATGTAGCATGTTTCTGGTGTTTAACGCCAGGTTGATGCTTGTTTCTAGCGTTAAACGCCAGCTTGGTGCTTGTTTCTGGCGTTAAACGCCAGACAGATGCTTGTTTCTAGTGTTTAAACGCCAGAATGCTCTTCCTCTAGGGTGTGCTATTTTCAATGCTGTTTTTCATTCTGTTTTTGATTTTTTAGTAGTTTTTGTGACTCCACATGATCATCAACCTAAAAAAATAAAATAGCAATAGAAAATAAATAGATATAATTAAATAACATTGGGTTGCCTCCCAACAAGCGCTTCTTTAATGTCAATAGCTTGACAGTGCGCTCTCATGGAGCCTCACAGATATTCAGAGCAATGTTGGGACCTTCCAACACCAAATTTAGAGTTTTAATGTGGGGGTTCAACACCAAACTTAGAGTTTGGTTGTGGCCTCCCAACACCAAACTTAGAGTTTGACTGTGGGGGCTTTGGTTGACTCTGCAGTGAGAGAAGCTTTTCATGCTTCCCCTCCATGGTTACAGAAGGAGAACCTTGAGTCTTAAATACAAGGTAGTCCTCATTCAGTTGAAGAACCAACTCTCCTCTGTCTACGTCAATCACATCTTTTGCAGTGGCTAGGAAGGGACTTCCAAGGATGATGGATTCATCCTCATCCTTCCCAGTGTCTAGAATTATGAAATTAGCAGGGATGTAAAGGCCTTTAACCTTTACTAGCACGTCCTCTACTAGTCCATAAGCCTGTTTTCTTGAGTTGTCTGCAATCTCTAGTGAGATTCTGGCAGCTTGCACCTCAAAGATCCCAAGTTTCTCCATTATAGAGAGTGGCATAAGGTTAATGCCTGACCCCAGGTCACACAGAGCCTTCTCAAAGGTCATGGTGCCTATGTTACAGGAAATTAGGAGTTTACCAGGATCCTATTTCTTTTGAGGTAATTTTTGCCTATCCAATGCATTTAGTTCATTGGTGAGCAAGGGAGGTTCATCTTCCTAAGTCTCATTACCAAATAATTTGGCATTCAGCTTCATGATTGCACCAAGGTACTTAGCAACTTACTCTTCAGTAATATCTTCATACTCTTTAGAGGAAGAATATTCATCAAAGCTCATGAAGGGTAGAAGCAGGTTCAATGGAATCTCTATGGTCTCTAGATGAGCCTCAGATTCCTTCAGGTCCTCATTGAGGAACCCTCTAGTATTCAGAGGACGTCCCATGAGATCTTCCTCATTGGGATTCACGTCCTCCTCCTCCTCTCTGGGTTCGGCCACACCAAGTAAGGTTATGACCTTGCACTCTCTTTTTGGATTCTCTTCTGTATTGCTTGGGAGAGTACTAGGAGGAGTTTCAGTGATTCTTTTACTCAGCTGGCCCACTTGTGCCTCCAAATTTCTGATGGAGGACCTTGTTTCATTCATGAAACTTAGAGTGGCCTTAGATAGATCAGAGACTATATTTGCTAAGCTAGATGGATTCTGCTCAGAATTCTCTGTCTGTTGCTGAGTGGATAATGGAAAAGGCTTGCTATTGCTAAACCTGTTTCTTCCACCATTATTAAAGCCTTGTTGAGGCTTTTGTTGATCCTTCCATGGGAAATTTGGATTATTTCTTCATGAGGGATTATAGGTGTTTCCATAGGGTTCCCCCATGTAATTCACCTATGCTATTGCAGGGTTCTCAGGATCGTAAGCTTCTTCTTCAGAAGATGCCTCTTGAGTACTGTTTGATGCAGCTTATAATCCATTCAGACTCTGAGAAATCATATTGACTTGCTGAGTCAATATTTTATTCTGAGCCAATATGGCATTCAAAGTATCAATTTCATGAACTCCCTTCCTCTGAGGCGTCCCATTACTCACATGATTCCTTTCAGGAGTGTACATGAACTGGTTATTTGCAACCATGTCAATGAGTTCCTGAGCTTCTGCATGCATTTTCTTTAGGTGAATAGATCCACCTGCAGAATGGTCCAATAACATCTTTGATAATTCAGACAGACCATCATAGAATATATCCAGGATGGTCCATTCTGAAAGCATGTCAGAAGGACACTTTTTAGTCAGTTGCTTGTATCTCTCCCAAGCTTCATAGAGGGATTAACCTTCTTTCTGTTTGAAGGTTTGAACATCCACTCTGAGCTTGATAAGGTTTTGAGGAGGAAATAACTAGGCTAAGAAAGCCGTGACTAGCTTATCCCAAGAGTTCAGGCTATCTTTAGGTTGAGAGTCCAACCATATTCTAGCTCTATCTCTTACAGCAAATGAGAAAAGCATAAGCCTGTAGACCTCGGGATCAACCCCATCGGTCTTAACAGTCTCACAGATTTGCAAGAATTCAGTTAAGAACTGAAAAGGATCTTCTGGTGGAAGTCTATGAAACTTGCAATTCTGTTGCATCAGAGAAACTAATTGAAGCTTTAGCTCAAAATTGTTTGCTCCAATGGCAGGGATTGAGATGCTTCTTTCATGTAAGTTGGAATTTGGTGCAGTGAAATCACCAAGCATCTTCCTTGCATTGTTATTATTTTCGGCCATGTCTCCTTCTTTTTTGAAAATTTCTGTCAGATTTTCTCCAGAGAGATGTGCTTTAGCTTCCCTTAGCTTCCTCTTCAGAGTCCTTTCAGGTTCGGGATCAGCTTCAACAAGAATGTTCTTATCCTTGTTCCTGCCCATATGAAAAATAAGAGAATACGAAAGAAAATATGGAATCCTCTATGTCACAGTATAGAGATTCCTTACATGAGTATAAGAATAGAAGAATGGGAGACGGAAAAGATAAGAATTCGAACACAGAAGAGAAGAGTGGGCTCAAATTTTTTAGTGAAAGAGAAGTGTTAGTAGATAAATAAATAATTAGAAGGAGATGAGAGAGGGAAGAATTCGAAAATTAAACAAAATAAAATAAAAATATTTTTGTTTTTAATTTAAAATTAATGTTAAAATTTGAAAATAAACTAAAAATGAAATTAAATTAAATTAAAATTTAAAACAATTAGTTAATTAAAAAGGAATTTTGAAAAAGAAGTTAGTGATTTTCGAAAATTAGAGAGGGAAATTTAGTTAGGTGATTTTGAAAAAGATAAGAATCAAACAAAAAGATAGGATTAATTTGAAAAAGAATTGAAAATCAATTTTGAAAAGATAAGAGGTTAGAAAATATTTTGAAATTGATTTTGAAAAAGATGTGATTGACATTGAAAAAGATATGATTGAAAATCATTTTCAAAAAGATTTGAATTGGAAATTAAAAAGATTTGATTTTGAAAATTGAAGTTGATTAATTGACTAACAAGAAACAAAAAGATATGATTTTAAAATTTAAGGATTGAACCTTTCTTACTAGGCAAGTAACAAACTAAAAATTTTTGAATCAATCACATTAATTGTTAGCATTAATTCCAAAAATATGAAATAGAAATAAGAAAAAGATTTTGAAAATTTCGAAATTATGAAAGAAAAAATTAAAAAGATTTGATTTTTGAAAAAGATTTGAAAAAGATAGAATTTTTAAATTGAAAATTTGATTTGACTCGTAAGAAACAACTAAATTTTGAAAAATTTTTGAAAAACTCAACTCAAATATTCGAATTTTAAGAGAAGAATAAGGGAAAGATATTTTTTTATTTTTAAATTTTTAATGATGAAAGAGAAAAACACAAAATTGACGCAAAACATAGAAATTATGAATCAAAACAACTAATGCATGCAAGAACACTTTGAATGTCAAGATGAACACCAAGAACACTTTTAAGATCAAGATGAACATCAAGAATTATTTTTGAAAATTTTTAAGACAAGAAAAACATACAAGACACCAAACTTATAAATTTTCAATCCTTAAACACTAATAAATTTAAAATGCATATGAAAAATACAAAACAAGAAAAATTAAAGATCAAACATAGAAAATCATCAAGAACAACTTGAAGATCATGAAGAACAAGAAAGAAACTCAATGCATGTGTTCTTCGAAAATTTAAGAAAAGTTAAAAGCATGCAATTGACACCAAACTTACAATTAGACACTAGACTCAAACAAGAAACATCAAATTATTTTTGATTTTATGATTTTATAAATTTTTTGGATTTTTCGAAAAATTTTTTGAAAATGAAAATAAGGATTTCAAAATTTTTAATAGGAATTCCAGGAATCTTGCAATGTTAGTCTAAAACTCCAGTCCATGAATTAGACATGGCTTACTACCTAGCCAAGCTTTCAGTGAAAGCTCTGGTCCAAAACACTAGACATGGCCAATGGCCAGCCAAGCTTCAGCATACATAGTTCAAGCATGTGAAGAAGAAGCCTCAGTCCAAAAGAATTTAGACATTACTTTACAGCCAGCCAGGATTCAACATTTCCCATGAAATTCTAGAATTCCTTCTTAAAAATTCTGAAGCCATAGAATAATTTATTTTTTTAAAATTTGTTTTTAAATTTTTGAAATTAAAAATGGTAAAAATAAAAAGCTTAAAATTAAAATAAAATTACCTAATCTAAGCAACAAGATGAACCGTCAGTTGTCCAAACTCGAACAATCCCCGGCAACGGTGCCAAAAACTTGGTGCACGAAATCATGATCATTCATTCCTTAGTAACGGCGCTAAAAACTTAATACGCACGTTCATAATCTTAGGTCTTTGTCACAACTTCGCACAACTAACCAGCAAGTGCACTGGGTCGTCCAAGTAATAAACCTTACGTGAGTAAAGGTCGATCCCACGGAGATTGTCGGCTTGAAGCAAGCTATGGTTACCTTGTAAATCTCAGTCAGGCAGATTCAATTGGTTATGGAGATTTGATAATTAAAATATAATTAAAATATAAAAAAGGATAGAAATACTTATGTAATTCATTGGTGTGTGTTTCAGATAAGCGTATGGAGATGCTTTTGTTCCTTCTGAACCTCTACTTTCCTACTGCTTTCATCCAATCCTTCTTACTCCTTTCCATGGCAAGCTATATGTTGGGCATCACCGTTGTCAATGGCTACATCTCGTCTTCTCAGTGAAAATGGTCCAAAATGCGCTATCACCACACGGCTAATCATCTGTTGGTTCTCGATCCTGCTGGAATAGGATTCAGTAATCCTTTTGCGTCTGTCACTACGCCTAGCACTCGCGAGTTTGAAGCTCGTCACAGCCACCCCTTCCCAGATCTTACTCGGAATACTATAGACAAGGTTTAGACTTTTCAGATCTCAAGAATGGCCGCCAATAATTCTAGCCTATACCACAAAGATTCTGATCGTAAATCAGGAGGCTTTGATATGCATTCAAGCTTGCTTTCATGTAGAATGGAAGTATTTGTCAGGCATGCGTTCATAAGTGAGAATGGTGATGAGCGTCACATAATCATCACATTCATCATGTTCTTGGGTGCGAATGAATATCTTAGAATAAGAAAAAGCTTGAATTGAATAGAAAAACAATAGTAATTTGCATTAATTCATGAGGAACAGAAGAGCTCTACACCTTAATCTATGTGGTGTAGAAACTCTACCGTTGAAAATACATAAGTGAAAATAGGGTAGATGGTGCACGAAATTGTGATGTCCAGGCTCAAACAATCCCTGGTAATGGCTCCAAAGCTTGGTGCTCTGATCTTAATTCATAATTTGTCACAACTTCGATACAACTAACCAGCAAGTGCACTGGGTCGTCCAAGTAATACCTTACGTGAGTAAGGGTCGAATCCCACGGAGATTGTTGGTATGAAGCAAGCTATGGTCACCTTGTAAATCTCAGTCAGGCAGATATAAAGTGATAATGGTGTTTTCGAATATTATATAATAAAATAGGGATAGAAATACTTATGTAAATCATTGGTAGGAATTTCAGATAAGCGAATGGAGATGCTTTTCGTTCCTCTGAACCTCTGCTTTCCTGCTATCTTCATCCAATCAGTCTTACTCCTTTCCATGGCTGGCTTTATGTGATACATCACCACTGTCAATGGCTACTTTCGGTCATCTCACGGGAAAATGATCCAACGCCCTGTCACGGCACAGCTAATCGTCTGGAGGCATCACCCTTGTCAATGGCTTCATCTTATCCTCTCAGTGAATAATATGCTCACGCACCCTGTCACGGCACGGCTATTCATCTGTCGGTTCTCAATCATGCTGGAATAGGATTTACTATCCTTTTGCGTCTGTCACTAACGCCCTGCAATCGCGAGTTAGGAGCTCGTCACAGTCATTCAATCATTGAATCCTACTCGGAATACCACAGATAAGGTTTAGACCTTCCGGATTCTCTTGAATGCCGCCATCATTCTAGCTTACACCACGAAGATTCTGGTTGGGAGATCTAAGAGATATTCATTCTAGCTTAATTCATGTAGAACAGAAGTGTTTGTTAGGCACGCGTTCATAAGGGAGAAGGATGATGAGCGTCACACATAATCATCACCTTCATCACGTTCTTGGGTGCGAATGGATATCTTAGAAGTGAAATAAGAAGAATTGAATAGAAAACAGTAGTACTTTGCATTAATCTTTGAGGGACAGCAGAGCTCCACACCTTAATCTATGGAGTGTAGAAACTCTACCGTATGAAAATACATAAGTGAAGGTCCAAGCATGGCCGAGATGGCCAGCCCCCAAAACGTGATCACAGGATCAAAATACAATCCAGGATGGTCAAAAAGACTAGTAAAGGGTCCTATTTATAATAAACTAGCTACTAGGGTTTACATGAGTAAGTAATTAATGCATAAATCCACTTCCTGGGCCCACTTGGTGTATGTTTGGGCTGAGCTGAAGTGTAGCACGTGCAGAGACCATTTGTGGAGTTGAACGCCAGTTTCTGTGCTAGTTTGGGCGTTCAACTCTGGTTTTGGATCCTTTTCTGGCGCTGGACGCCAGATTTGGGCAGAAGGCTGGCGTTGAACGCCAGTTTACGTCGTCAATTCTTGGCCAAAGTATGGACTATTATATATTGCTGGAAAGCCCTGGATGTCTACTTTTCAACGCAATTGGAAGCGCGCCATGTCGAGTTTTGTAGCTCCAGAAAATCCACTTTGAGTGCAGGGAGGTCAGAATCCAACAGCATCAGTAGTCCTTTTTCAACCTCTGAATCTGATTTTTGCTCAAGTCCCTCAATTTCAGCCAGAAAATACCTGAAATCACAGAAAAACACACAAACTCATAGTAAAGTCCAGAAATGTGAATTTAACATAAAAACTAATGAAAACATCCCTAAAAGTAACTAGATCCTACTAAAAACATACTAAAAACAATGTCAAAAAGCGTATAAATTATCCGCTCATCACAACACCAAACTTAAATTGTTGCTTGTCCCCAAGCAACTGAAAATCAAATAGGATAAAAAGAAGAGAATATACTATAAATTCCAAACTATCAATGAAACATAGCTTCAATCATATGAGCGGGACTTATAGCTTTTTGCCTCTTGAATAGTTTTGGCATCTCACTTTATCCATTGAGGTTCAGAATGATTGGCATCTATAGGAACTTCAGATTTCGAATAGTGTTATTGACTCTCCTAGTTCAGTATGATGATTCTTGAACACAGCTTCTTTATGAGTCTTGGCCGTGGCCCTAAGCACTTTGTTTTCCAGTATTACCACCGGATACATAAATGCCACAGACACATAATTGGGTGAACCTTTTCAGATTGTGACTCAGCTTTGCTAAAGTCCCCAATTAGAGGTGTCCAGGGTTCTTAAGCACACTCTTTTTTTGCTTTGGACCTTGACTTTAACCGCTCAGTCTCAAGTTTTCACTTGACACCTACACGCCACAAGCACATGGTTAGGGACAGCTTGGTTTAGCCGCTTAGACCAGGATTTTATTCCTTTAGGCCCTCCTATCCACTGATGCTCAAAGCCTTGGGATCCTTTTTATTTGCCCTTGCCTTTTGGATTTAAGGGTTATTGGCTTTTTTTGCTTGCTTTTTCTTTTTCTTTCTATTTTTTTTTTCGCCTATTTTTTTCTTCTTTTTTTTTTTTCTGCAAGCTTTGTTCTTTGCTGCTTTTTCTTGCTTCAAGAATCATTTTTATGATTTTTCAGATTATCGAATAACATGTCTCCTAGTCATCATTCTTTCAAGAGCCAATATATTTAACATTCTTAAACAACAACTTCAAAAGACATATGCACTGTTCAAACATACATTCAGAAAATAAGAAGCACTGTCACCACATCAATATAATTAAACTAAGTTCAAGGATAAATTCAAAACTCATGTACTTCTTGTTCTTTTAAATTAAAACAGTTTTTATTTAAGAGAGGTGATGGATTCATAGGACATTCATATCTTTAAGACATAGTTACTAACTACTAATGATCATGTAATGAAGACACAAACATATATAAGCACATAACATATAAAAATGAAAAATAGAGAAAGTAAGAACAAGGAATGAGTCCACCTTAGTGATGGTGGCGTTTCCTTCTTGAGGAACCAATGATGTCCTTGAGCTCTTCTATGTCTCTTCCTTGTCATTGTTGCTCCTCCCTCATTGCTTTTTGATCTTCTCTTATTTCATGAAGCATGATGGAGTGCTCTTGATGTTCCACCCTTAGTTGTCCCATATTGGAACTCAATTCTCCTAGGGAGGTGTTGATTTGCTCCCAATAGTTTTGTGGAGGAAAGTGCATTTGAGGCATTTCCGGAATCTCATGGTGATGAGCTTCTTGCGCCTCTTGAGCTCCATGACTGGGCTCTCTTGCTTGCTCCATCTTTTTCTTAGTGATGGGCTTGTCCTCTTTGATGAGGATATCTCCCTCTATGTCAATCCCAGCTGAATTGCATAGGTGGCAAATGAGGTGAGGAAAGGCTAACCTTGCCATAGTGGAGGACTTGTCAGCCACCTTGTAGAGTTCTTGAGGTATAATCTCATGAACTTCCACCTCTTCTCCAATCATGATGCTATGGATCATGATGGCCCGGTCTATAGTAACTTCAGACCGGTTGCTAGTGGGAATGATTGAGCATTGAATGAACTCCAACCATCCTCTAGCTATAGGCTTGAGGTCCAATCTTCTTAGTTGAACCGGCTTGCCTTTGGAGTCAATCTTCCATTGAGCTCCTTCTACACATATGTCCATAAGGACTTGGTCCAACCTTTGATCAAAGTTGACTCTCCTTGTGTAGGGGCGTGCGTTCTCTTCCATGTATGGCAAGTTGAACGCCAACCTTACATTTTCCGGACTAAAATCCAAGTATTTCCCCCGAACCATTGTAACATAGTTCTTTGGATCCGGGTTCTTACTTTGATCATGGTTCTTGGTGATCCATGCATTGGCATAGAACTCTTGAACCATTAGGATGCCGACTCGTTGGATGGGATTTGTTAGAACTTCCCAACCTCTTCTTTGAATTTCATGTCGGATCTCCGGATACTCATTTCTTTTGAGTTTAAAAGGGACCTCAGGGATCACCTTCTTCTTGGCCACGACATCATAGAAGTGGTCTTGATGGGCTTTGGAGATGAACCTTTCCATCTTCCATGACTCGGATGTGGAAGCTTTTATCTTCCCTTTCCCTCTTCTAGAGGATTCTCCGGTCTTAGATGCCATCAATGGTAATGGAAAAACAAAAAAGCTATGCTTTTACCACACCAAACTTAGAATATTGCTCGCCCTCGAGCAATAAACAAAAGAATAGTAGTAGAAGAAGAAGAAACATGGAGAGGGAGAGGGAGATGTGGTTTCGGCTAAGGAGAGTGTAGAGGGGTGTGTTGTGTGAATTTGGTGAAGAAAGGAGGTATTTATATAGGGAATGGAGGGGGGGTTAAGGTTCGGCCATATGGGTGGGTTTGGGTGTAAAATTGGTTTTGAATTTTGAAGGTAGGTGGAGTTTATGAGGTAGGTTTATTGGGAAGAGTGGGTGGATGTGAGTGGTGAAGAGGTGATGGGGAAGAGAGATGGAGGTGATTGGTAAGGGGTTTTTTTTTTTTTGGGTAAAAGTGTTTATGGGGTTGTGTGAAAGAGAGTGGTGAGAAGAAGTGAGTGGAGGTAGGTGGGGATCCTGTGGGGTCCACAGATCCTGAGTGGATCTTGTGGGGTCCACAGATCCTGAGGTTTTCAAGGATTTACATCCCTGCATCCCTTAGGCATGTAAAAATGCCTTTGTATCCAACTCTGGGCGTTCAGCGCCAGGTTGGTGGCCATTTTGGGCGTTCAACGCCCATTTGTGTGCCATTTCTGGCGTTGAACGCCAGAACCATGCCTGTTCTGGCGTTCAGCGCCCAGAAGCTGCCCATTTTGGGCGTTCAGCGCCAGAACCATGCTCTGTTCTGGCGCTGAACGCCAGACAGATGCTCCTCCAGGGTGTGATTTTTCTTCTGCTGTTTTTGATTCCGTTTTCAATTTTTCTATTTATTTTGTGACTCCACATGATCATTAACCTAAGAAAACATAAAAATAAGAATTAGATAAACATTGGGTTGCCTCCCAACAAGCGCTTCTTTAATGTCAATAGCTTGACAGTGGGCTCTCATGGAGCCTCACAGATGTGCAGAGCTTTGTTGAAACTCTCCAACACCAAACTTAGAGTTTGGATATGGGAGTTCAACACCAAACTTAGAGTTTGGTTGTGGCCTCCCAACACCAAACTTAGAGTTTGACTGTGGGGGCTCTGGTTGACTCTGCTTGGAGAGAAGCTTTTCCTGCTTCCTCTCCATGGTTGTAGAGGGAGATCCTTGAGTTTTGAATATAAGGGAGTTCTCATTCCATTGAAGGACTATTTCACCTCTGTCAACATCAATCACAGCTCTTGCTGTGGCTAGGAAAGGTCTTCCTAGGATGATGGATTCATCCTCTTCCTTTCCAGTATCCAGGACTATGAAATCAGTAGGTATGTAAAGGCCTTCAACCTTTACTAATACATCTTCTACTTGTCCATAAGCCTGTCTTCTTGAGCTATTTGCCATCTCTAGTGATATTTTAGCAGCTTGCACCCCATAGATTCCCAGTTTCTCTATTACAGAGAGGGGCATGAGGTTTATCCCTGAACCAAGGTCACACAGAGCCTTAAAGATCATGGTGCCTATGGTACAAGGGATTATGAACTTTCCAGGATCCTGTCTCTTCTGAGGCAATGTCAGTTGATCCAGATCACTTAGTTCATTGATGAACAAGGGAGGTTCAACTTCCCATGTATCAATGCCAAATAATTTGGCATTCAGCTTCATGATTGCACCAAGAAACTTGGCAGTTTGCTCTTCAGTAACATCCTCATTCTCTTCAGAAGAGAAATACTCATCAGAGCTCATGAAGGGCATAAGGAGGTTCAATGGAATCTCTATGGTCTCTAGATGAGCCTCAGAGTCCTTTGGTTCCTCAGAGGGAAGCTCCTTATTGATCACTGGACGTCCTAGGAGGTCCTCCTCCTTGGGATTCACGTCCTTTCCTCTCCTCAGAGGTTCGGCCATGGCGCTTATGTCAATGGCCTTGCACTCTCCTTTTGGGTTCTCTTCTGTATTGCTTGGGAGAGTACTAGGAGGGATTTCAATGATCCTTTTACTCAGCTGGCCCACTTGTGCTTCCAAATTTCTAATGGAAGACCTTGTTTCATTCATGAAACTTACAGTGGCCTTAGATAGATCAGAGACTAGATTTGCTAAATTAGAAGCATTTTGTTCAGAGTTCTCTGTCTGTTGCTGAGTTGATGATGGAAAAGGCTTGCTATTGCTAAACCTGTTTCTTCCACCATTATTAAAGCCTTGTTGAGGCTTTTGATCCTTCCATGAGAAATTTGGATGATTTCTCCATGTTGAGTTATAGGTGTTTCCATAAGGTTCACCTAAGTAATTTACCTCTGCTATTGCAGGGTTCTCAGGATCATAAGCTTCTTCTTCAGGAGAAGCCTCTTGAGTACTGTTGGATGCAGCTTGCATTCCATGCAGACTCTGAGAGATCATATTGACTTGCTGAGTCAATATTTTATTCTGAGCCAATATGGCATTCAGAGTATCAACCTCAAGAACTCCCTTCTTCATAGGCGTCCCATTATTCACAGGATTCCTTTCAGAAGTGTACATGAACTGATTATTAGCAACCATGTCAATGAGTTCTTGAGCTTCTGCAGGCGTTTTCTTTAGGTGAATGGATCCACCTGCAGAAGTGTCCAGTGACATCTTTGATAGCTCAGATAAACCATCATAGAATATATCCAGGATGGTCCATTCTGAAAGCATGTCAGAAGGACACTTTTTGGTCAACTGTTTGTATCTTTCCCAAGCTTCATAGAGAGATTCACCTTCTTTCTGTCTGAAGGTTTGAACATCAGCTCTAAGCTTGCTCAGCTTTTGAGGAGGAAAGTACTTGGCTAAGAAAGCCGTGACCAGCTTATCCCAAGAGTTCAGGCTGTCTTTAGGTTGAGAATCCAACCATAATCTAGCTCTGTCTCTTACAGCAAAAGGGGAAAGCATGAGCCTGTAGACTTCAGGATCTACTCCATTAGTCTTAACAGTATCACATATCTGCAAGAATTCAGTTAAGAACTGAAAAGGATCTTCAGATGGAAGTCCATGAAACTTGCAGTTCTGCTGCATCAGAGAAACTAATTGAGGTTTCAGCTCAAAGTTGTTTGCTCCAATGGCAGGAATGGATATGCTTCTTCCATGTAAATTGGAATTAGGTGCAGTAAAGTCACCAAGCATTCTCCTTGCATTATTATTATTTTTGGCTGCCATCTCCTTTTCCTGTTCGAAAATTTCTGAAAGGTTATCTCTGGATTGTTGTATTTTAGCTTCTCTCAATTTTCTCTTCAGAGTCCTTTCAGGTTCTGGATCAGCTTCAACAAGAATGCCTTTTTCTCTGTCCCTGCTCATATGACAAAGAAGAAGGCACAGAAAAATAATAATAATAATAGAGATTCTCTTTACCACAGTATAGAGGTTCCCTTATGTAAGTGGAAGAAGAGGGGGAGACAAAGAATGTAATGTAAAGGAAGAAGCACAACTGTACGAATGGAAGAGATGTGAGATGAGATGTTAGGATATGAATGAATAAATAGAGTAAGATGGGGGAGGGAAATTTTTCGAAAATTATTTTGAAAAAGAGTTAGTGATTTTTGAAAATAGTTTTTGAAAAATGTTTAGTAATTTTTTTTTCGAAAATTTTTTTGAAATCAAAAATAAAAATTAAAAATAATTAGTTAATTAAAAAGAAATTTTGAAAAAGGGGGAAGATATTTTCGAAAATAGAGAGAGAGAGAGAGTTAGTTAGGTAGTTTTGAAAAAGTTAAGAAACAAACAAAAAGTTAGTTAGTTAGTTGAAACAAATTTTGAAAAAGATAAGAAGTTAGGAGGTTAGAAAAGATATTTTGAAAAGATATTTTTGAAAAAGATAAGATGAGAAGATATTTTTGAAAAGATATGATAGAAATTAGTTTTTGAAAAAGATTTGATTTTTAAAATCACAATTAATGACTTGATTCATAAGAAATCACAAGATATGATTCTAGAACTCAAAGTTTGAATCTTTCTTAACAAGCAAGTAACAAACTTCAAATTTTTGAATCAAAACATTAATTGATTATGTTATTTTCGAAAATTTGTTATAAAAATAAGAAAAATATTTTTGAAAAATATTTTTGGAATTTTCGAAAATAATTAAGAATTTTGAAAAAGATTTGATTTTTGAAAAAGATTTTGAAAAAGATAAGATTTTCAAATTGAAAATTTGATTTGACTCATGAAAAACAATTTGATTTTAAAAATTTTTGAAAAAGTCAATCCAAATTTTCGAATTTGATGAGAGAAAAAAGGAAAGATATTTTTTTGATTTTTGAAATATTTATGAAAAACATGAAAATTATGCAATGCATGAAATTTTTAGATCAAAACAATGAATGCATGCATGAATGATATGAATGTCAAGATGAACACCAAGAACACTATGAATGTCAAGATGAACATCAAGAACGTAATTTTGAAAAATTTTTAATGCAAAGAAAACATGCAAGACACCAAACTTAGAATTATTTAATGCTTACGCACGAAGAATTCAAGAATGCATATGATAAACATGAAAAGACACAAAACAAAAAATCATCAAGATCAAACAAGAAGACTTACCAAGAACAACTTGAAGATCATGAAGAACACTATGAATGCATGAATTTTCGAAAAATGCAAGATGCACATGCAATTGACACCAAACTTATTATATGACTCAAGACTCAAACAAGACACAGAAAAATATTTTTGATTTTTATGATTTTCTAAATTTTTTTTTTCGAAAATTATATGAAAAAGAAAAATAAGGATTCCAAAATTTTTAATATGAATTCCAGGAATCTTGCATTCTTAGTCTAAAGCTTCAGTCCAGGAATTAGACATGGCTCACTAGCCAGCCAAGCTTTCAATGAAAGCTCCAGTCCAAAACACTAGACATGGCCAATGGCCAGCCAAGCTTCAGCATTTAACATCAGAGTATATTGATCTTGATAACAAATTGCTGCTCATCATTTATCAAGTATGTAACTTACCTCTGATGGTTTGGAAGCCTCAGTCCAAAAGAATTTAGACATGGCTTTACAGCAAGCCAGGCTTCACATGCTTCATGAAACACTAGAATTCATTCTTAAAAATTCTGAAGAAAAATTTTTGAAAACATTTTTTTTTTCGAAAACAAAAGAAGAGTTTTTGAAAAAATTTTTGAAAACTTTTTTGAAAAGAAAACGAAAAGAAAGTTACCCAATCTGAGCAACAAGATGTACCGTCAGTTGTCCAACCTCAAACAATCCCCGGCAACGGCGCCAAAAACTTGGTGCACGAAATTGTGATGTCCAGGCTTAAACAATCCCTGGTAATGGCTCCAAAGCTTGGCGCTCTGATCTTAATTCATAATTTGTCACAACTTCGATACAACTAACCAGCAAGTGCACTGGGTCGTCCAAGTAATACCTTACGTGAGTAAGGGTCGAATCCCACGGAGATTGTTGGTATGAAGCAAGCTATGGTCACCTTGTAAATCTCAGTCAGGCAGATATAAAGTGATAATGGTGTTTTCGAATACTATATAATAAAATAGGGATAGAAATACTTATGTAAATCATTGGTAGGAATTTCAGATAAGCGAATGGAGATGCTTTTCGTTCCTCTGAACCTCTGCTTTCCTGCTATCTTCATCCAATCAGTCTTACTCCTTTCCATGGCTGGCTTTATGTGATACATCACCACTGTCAATGGCTACTTTCGGTCATCTCACGGGAAAATGATCCAATGCCCTGTCACGGCACGGCTAATCGTCTGGAGGCATCACCCTTGTCAATGGCTTCATCTTATCCTCTCAGTGAATAATATGCTCACGCACCCTGTCACGGCACGGCTATTCATCTGTCGGTTCTCGATCATGCTGGAATAGGATTTACAATCCTTTTGCGTCTGTCACTAACGCCCTGCAATCGCGAGTTAGGAGCTCGTCACAGTCATTCAATCATTGAATCCTACTCGGAATACCACAGACAAGGTTTAGACCTTCCGGATTCTCTTGAATGCCGCCATCATTCTAGCTTACGCCACAAAGATTCTGGTTGGGAGATCTAAGAGATATTCATTCTAGCTTAATTCATGTAGAACAGAAGTGTTTGTCAGGCACGCGTTCATAAGGGAGAAGGATGATGAGCGTCACACATAATCATCACCTTCATCACGTTCTTGGGTGCGAATGGATATCTTAGAAGTGAAATAAGAAGAATTGAATAGAAAATAGTAGTACTTTGCATTAATCTTTGAGGGACAGCAGAGCTCCACACCTTAATCGATGGAGTGTAGAAACTCTACCGTATGAAAATACATAAGTGAAGGTCCAGGCATGGCCGAGATGGCCAGCCCCCAAAACGTGATCACAGGATCAAAATACAATCCAAGATGGTCAAAAAGACTAGTAAAGGGTCCTATTTATAATAAACTAGCTACTAGGGCTTACATGAGTAAGTAATTGATGCATAAATCCACTTCCTGGGCCCACTTGGTGTATGTTTGGGCTGAGCTGAAGTGTAGCACGTGCAGAGACCATTTGTGGAGTTGAACGCCAGTTTTTGTGCCAGTTTGGGCGTTCAACTCTGGTTTTGGATCCTTTTCTGGCGCTGGACGCCAGATTTGGGCAGAAGGCTGGCGTTAAACGCCAGTTTACGTCGTCAATTCTTGGCCAAAGTATAGACTATTATATATTTCTGGAAAGCCCTGGATGTCTACTTTCCAACGCAATTGGAAGCGCGCCATTTCGAGTTCTGTAGCTCCATAAAATCCACTTTGAGTGCAGGGAAGTCAGAATCCAACAGCATCAGTAGTACTTTTTCAACCTCTGAATCTGATTTCTGCTCAAGTCCCTCAATTTCAGCCAGAAAATACCTGAAATCACAGAAAAATACACAAACTCATAGTAAAGTCCAGAAATGTGAATTTAACATAAAAACTAATGAAAACATCCCTAAAAGTAACTAGATCCTACTAAAAACATACTAAAAACAATGTCAAAAAGCGTATAAATTATCCGCTCATCAGTAGACATGGCCGAGTGGCCAGCCTCCCAGGGAGGTCTAGAGATCTAAAAATGATCAAAAGATTCGATCTAAAAATAATAGTAAAAAGTTCTATTTAGACTAAACTAGTTACTAGGGTTTACAGAGATGAGTAAATGATGCAGAAAATCCACTTCCGGGCCCACTTGGTGTGTGCTTGGGCTGAGCATTGAAGCTTTCACGTGTAGAGGTCTTCCTTGGAGTTAAACGCCAGTTTGTAACCTATTTCTGGCGTTTAACTCCAGAATAGGGCAGAATGCTGGCGTTGAACGCCAGTGTGCGTCATCTAAACTCGGGCAAAGTATGAACTATTATATATTTCTGGAAAGCCCTAGATATCTAATTTCCAACGCAATTGAGAGCGCGCCATTTGAACTCTTGTAGCTCCAGAAAATCCACTTTGAGTGCAGGGAGGTCAGAATCCAATAGCATCTGCAATCCTTCTCCAGCCTCTGAATCAGATTTTTGCTCAAGTCCCTCAATTTCAGCCAGAAAATACCTGAAATCACAGAAAAACACACAAACTCATAGTAAAGTCCAGAAATGTGATTTTTATTTAAAAACTAATAAAAATATGCTAAAAACTAATTAAATCATACTAAAAACTATGTAAAAACAATGCCAAAAAGCGTATAAATTATCCGCTCATCAGCGTGCCACTTGAGCTCGAAGGCGTGGCACTCCAAGGTTGTTATAAAGATGAGCATGCCACTTGAGGGACTGGGCGTGGCACGCCAAGCCAGAATTGAGGGAGCACGTGACACGCCACTGGAGCGCAAACCACACGCTAGCTGGGAAGTCACACCTATGGAGTTTCTTTTCCCTCCAAAATATAATTTTTCTTTTTCACTTTTGTAATTCTTTTATTTTTGCTAGGAGTAGTATAAATACCCCCGAGAAGTACTGAAGAGGGGGTTAAGCAGTTAGAAAGACTAGTTTTGGATCCACTTTTACACTTCATCATCTTCTTTACTTTAGAGCACTTTTCTTTGAGCTATGAGTAGCTAAATTCCCTCTTATTGAAAGAGGGAGCTCTGTTGTACTTAATGGATTGATGATAGTGAAATTCTTCTTCTCTTCATCTTCTCTTTGATTTGCTAGAAGGAATTTCGTTCTTAATGCTTAGTATTCAATCATCTTGGAAAAGAGATTGAATACAATTTGGGTTTCATGGGAACCTTGGGAAAGGAAACATGAAACCATGCTTGAAATCCCTTCTCACACTTGAGTAGGATTTGGGTTTTGGTGTTTGGATATGGTGACATATAATCCTCCCTCTACTTGGACCTATGATGATGAGTGGTATAATGAGGGACCAAGCATATCTCTCTTCATGAACAATTAGATCAAGGAATTGGCTATTGATCAAGATCTGAGAGATTGAGTCACCAACGGATTGGGGCTTAATCAATCATGATTGCCAAGAGGTAAATGAGTTGCATGGTTAAAGAGGATATATGCTGAAGTTAATCCAAAGAGACAACATCTCCTAATCTCAATGAATTTCCCCATTCTTTTCTATCACTTTCTTTATAGCTTATTTTTACATTCTGCAATTTCCCATTCCCATTTACAATTAAGCCATTTATGATTCTACACTTTACATTCTGCCGTTTCCATTTCTGCACTTTATTGCTTCCCTTTATATTTTAGTCGTTTACATTTTAGCCAATTATAATTCTGCAATCAGAATCTACTTGTTCCGCTTGGCTAATTTATCAATTGATTAAAACTGTTGGAATTTGTCAATCTCTGTGGATACGATCCCACTCCACTGTGGGTTTTTACTTGACGATAATTTTGGTGCACTTGCCAAAAGAACTGATTCACCACTTTTTGAATGGGGGTGTGAATTGGATTCATCAAGTTCTATCGCGCCGTTGCCGGGGATTGGCTTAAATTTAACAGTGATTAAATTGATTGGAGAGCTAGATTAAGCAATTTAGGTTTCTTGTTATTTTATTTTTCTTAGTGCTTTTATTTTTCTTTCATCTCTACTCTGAGTTCTATTTCTTTTAGTTATCTATTGTCCATATTTCCACTCTTCTAACTCTTTGATTAATTGTATCAACAAAGATAACCACTAATCTCAACAAGATTTTCTTTCACTTTACTTGTTCCCTGCTGGTTATTTGCTAAGTGTATGACAGGTAAAAGAGGAGAGACTGTATCTCCTTTTGATAGTGAACCTGAGAGGACATTCCTTAGACTAAGGAGGGAGGCCAGAGGCAAAGGCATAGTTGGAGAAGAAGAAGTGGAGGAAGATCTAGAAACCACCATGGAAGAAGAAGCACATAACCATGTTGGAGAGGAAGCTGGCAATCATGTTGGGCAAGAAAGGAAAGTCTTAGGCTCCTATATCAACCCAAATCTAGGAAATTATGGCAGTAGCATTCTAAAGCCAACAATCTATGCTAACAATTTTGAGTTGAAACCTTAGCTCATCACACTTGTCCAGAATGATTGTTCATATGGAGGAAGTGCCCAAGAAGACCCTAATCAACATCTCAACACATTCTTGAGGATATATGATACTGTGAAATCTAATAGGGTACACCCTGACATTTACAAGCTATTCTTGTTCCCTTTCTCACTCAGAGATAAGGCGGCAAAGTGGCTGGAATCATTTCCCAAGGAGAGCCTAACCACATGGGAGGATGTTGTAAACAAATTCCTTGCCAGATTTTACCCCCCCACAAAGAATCAATAGGCTAAGAGCTGAGGTACAAACTATCAGACAACTAGATGGAGAAACACTCTACGAGGCCTGGGAGAGATTCAAAGATTTGACAAGAAGGTGCCCACCAGAAATGTTCAACGAGTGGGTACAACTACACATCTTCTATGAAGGGCTATCATATGAATTAAAGAAGGTCGTGGATCATTCTTCAGGAGGCTCACTCAACAAGAAGAAAACCATTGAGGAAGCCATAGATGTCATCGAGACTGTAGCTAAAAATGAGTATTTCTATGCTTCAGAAAGAACTAAGAAGAAAGGAGTGCTAAAACTCAACTCTGTAGATGCTTTGTTAGCTCAAAACAAGGCAATTGCAGCACAAATAGCGGCCTTAACCAAGAAGATGGAGGCTAATCAAGTCTCAGCCATACAAGATCAAACTCCTCTATAAGAAGGAAATGCATCAGAACCTGAAGGTGACTGGGAACAAGCTAATTATGTGAACAACTCATCCAGACCACCATATGACCCAAACTCTAAGACATACAACCCAGGTTGGAAGAACGACCCAAATTTTAGTTGGGGAAACCAGCAAAACCACAACCAGGACCACAACAAACCTTACCCCTCAGATCAACACAACACTCACAACCCCAACCATCAAACATGCAACCTTAGACCTTACCATAACTCACAAAACGCATTATACCATGGCAACCAACTAATACACAACAACCTCTATCAAGACACACCACCCTCAACTATGCAACCATGTGAAATTAAGAGTAACTTTGAGAGGATGGAGGCTGCAATAGCACAACTGTCATCACAGATTACAGGAGCAGTCTTCACCCTTATGTAGAGATAAGCACAGACTGAAAGAAGGATAGACGCCAATTGATGAGCGGATATTTTATACGCTTTTTGGGGTTAATTTCATATAGTTTTTAGTATGATTTGGTTAGTTTTTAGTATATTTCCATTAGTTTTTAGGAAAAATTCATATTTCTGGACATTACTATGAGTTTGTGTGTTTTTCTGTAATTTCAGGTATTTTCTGGCTGAAATTGAGGGAGCTGAGCAAAAATCTGATTCAGGCTGAAAAAGGACTGCTGATGCTGTTGGATTCTGACCTCTCAGCACGCGGAATGGATTTTCTGGAGCTACAAGAGTCCAATTGGTGCGCTTCTAATTGCGTTGGAAAGTAAACATCCAGGGCTTTCCAGCAATAGATAATAGTCCATACTTTGCTCAAGGATAGACGACGTAAACTGGCGTTCAACGCCAGTTCCATGTTGCAGTCTGGTGTCCAACGCCAGAAACAAGTTACAAGTTGGAGTTAAACGCCAGAAACAGGTTACAACCTGACGTTGAACGCCCAAAACAGCCCAGGCACGTGAGAAGCTTAAGTCTCAGCCCCATCACACACCAAGTGAGCCCTAGAAGTGGATTTCTGCACTATCTATCATAGTTTACTCATTTTCTGTAAACCTAAGTTACTAGTTTAGTATTTAAACAACTTTTAGAGATTTATTTTGGACCTCATGACATTTTAGATCTGAACTTTGTAATCTCTGATGGCATGAGTCTCTAAATTCCATTGTTGGGGGTGAAGAGCTCTGCTGTATTTCGATGAATTAATGTAACTATTTCTGTTTTCTATTCAAACACGCTTGTTTCTATCTAAGATGTTTATTCGCACTTCAATATGATGGATGTGATGATCCGTGACACTCATCATCATCCTCAACCTATGAACGCGTGCTTGACAACCACCTCCGTTCTACCTTCGATTGAATGAATATCTCTTGGATTCCTTAATCAGAATCTTCGTGGCATAAGCTAGAATCCATTGGCAGCATTCTTGAGAATCTGGAAAGTCTAAACCTTGTCTGTGGTATTCTGAGTAGGATTCAGGGATTGAATGACTTTGACGAGCTTCAAACTCACAAGGGATGGGCGTAGTGACAGATGCAAAAGGATCAATGGATCCTATTCCAGCATGAGTGGGAACCGACAGATGATTAGTCGTGCGGTGACAGCGCACATGGACCTTTTTTACTGAGAGGACGGATGGTAGCCATTGACAATGGTGATCCACCAATACACAGCTTGCCATAGGAGGAACCTTGCGTACGTGAAGAAGAAGACAGGGAGAAAGCAGAGATTCAGAAGACAGAGCATCTCCAAAACTCCAACATATTCTTCATTACTGCATAACAAGTATCTAGTTCATGCTCTCTTATTTTTTGCAATTCAAACTGATAAATATAATTGATATCCTGACTAAGAGTTACAAGATAACCATAGATTGCTTCAAGCCAACAATCTCCATAGGATTCGACCCTTACTCACGTAAGGTATTACTTGGACGACCCAGTGCACTTGCTGGTTAGTGGTACGAGTTGTGAAAAGTGTGATTCACAATTCATGCACCACCAATCAAGAAGAATACAGATCAAATCTGAAAAATCAAGGTGCAGCAATCTCAAAGTTGGAAGCACAAGTATGGATCTTATCCAAGAAAATCCCACTGCCTACACACACATTTCCCAGTGATACCATGGCCAACCCAAGAGGGGAATGCAAGGCTATTACACTAAGAAGTGGAAAAGTTGTAGAGGAAGGAACCCCAAGAAAAGACAACCACGAAGAAGAAGTTGCAGACAAGCATGGGAATAGGAATGAAGAAGAGACCCTTGCTACACCTTCACCAAAACCAGTCATGAAGCCCTATGTGCCAAAGGCACCATACCCACAAAGACTTGGAAAAGATAGGAAGGATGGCCAATTCTCTAAGTTCCTAGAGATATTCAAGAAGCTCCAAATCAACATACCATTTACTGATGCATTGGAACAAATGCCACTATATGCCAAATTCTTGAAAGAGCTTATAACAAGAAAAAGGAACTGGGAGGCAAAGGAGACCATAGTACTAACTGAGGAATGTAGCGCCATCATACAAAAGAAGCTACCTCAGAAGATGAAGGACCTAGGAAGTTTCCAAATCCCCTGCATCATAGGGGATATCACTATTGAGAAAGCCTTGTGTGACTTGGGAGCTAGCATAAATCTCATGTCCTTAACCATGATGAGAAGGATGAAGATTGAGGAAGCCAAGCCAATAAGAATGGCACCCCAATTGGCTGACAGAACACTTAAGTTTCCATATGGGGTGGTGGAAGACATGTTAGTGAAAGTAGGGGAATTCATTTTCCCAGCTGATTTTGTTGTGCTGGATATGGAAGAAGAAGCCAACACATCAATCATCCTAGGAAGGTCATTCTAGCTACTGCTAGAGCCATCATTGATATGCAAAACGGGGAACTAGTCTTGAGATTGCATGAAGAGAAGATGGTCTTCAACGTCTTTAAAGCAATGAGTTACCCCAAAGAATCCATAGGAGAATGCATGACGGTAGACACCATGGAACAGATAGTTCAAGGAGTCCTGGAAGAAGAACAATATAAAGGAACTATTGAGCTGGAACAAGCATCAAACAGAGAACCACCACAAGGAACCATGAAGAATCCAATCATATCAACCACCGTAGATAACAAAGAAGCAGAGGCACCAAAACTAGAATTGAAAACCTTACCATCCATCTTGAAATATGCATTTTTGGGTGCCAACAACACTTACCCAGTAATCATAAATTCGAGTCTGAGTGAGGAGCAAGAAGAGAATCTTATCCAAGTGCTGAGACAACACATGGATGCCATAGGCTGGACACTTGTAGATTTAAAAGGGATCAGTCCTTCAATGTGCATGCACAAAATCCTACTTGAAGAAGATGCCAAACCTTCAAGGCAACAACAAAGGAGGCTGAACCCAACCATGAATGACGTGGTTCAAAAAGAACACTTGAAATTGTGGCAAGCAAGGGTGATCTACCCTATCTCAGACAGCCCTTGGGTAAGCCCGGTGCAAGTAGTCCTAAAGAAGGGAGGGATCACTGTTGTCTCAAATGAGAAGAATGAACTAATACGCACAAGGACAGTGACCGGATGGCGTATGTGCATTGACTATCGGAAACTCAATGAAGCCACCTAGAAAGAGCACTTTTCCCTACCCTTCATGGACCAGATGCTTCAAAGATTTGCAGGACATGAGTATTATGGCTTCCTGGATGGGTATTCGGGCAACAATCAAATCGTTGTAGACCACAAGAATTAGGAAAAAACTTCATTTACTTGTCCATATGGTGTTTTTGCTTACAGGAGAATGTCCTTTGGATTGTGCAATGCACCTGCAACATTCCAAAGGTGCATGCTCTCCATCTTTTCGGACATGGTTGAGAAGTTCATAGAAGTATTCATGGATGACTTTTTTGTGTTTGGAAACTCATATTCTGATTGCTTATGCCATTTTCCTCTTGTTCTAAAAAGGTGCCAAGAAACCAACCTGGTTTTGAACTGGGAGAAGTGCCATTTTATGGGAACTGAAGGAGTGGTTCTTGGTCACAAGATTTCAAAAAATGGTATAGAAGTAGACAAGGTAAAAGTGGAAGTAATTGAGAAATTACTTCCACCGTGTAATGTCAAGGCAATCAGAAGTTTTTTGGGACACGCTGGATTCTATAGGAGGTTTATCAAAGACTTTTCAAAGATTGCAAAACCCCTTAGCAACCTACTTGTCTCAAATACTCCCTTTGTTTTTGATAGAGAGTGCATGGTAGCCTTTGATGAGCTTAAGAAGAGACTCTCCTCTACACCTATTATAGCACCACCAAGCTGGGATCTTCTCTTTGAATTAATGTGTGATGCATCTAATTTTGCTGTTGGTGCTATTCTAGGATAGAGGAAAGACAAGCTAGTACATGTTATTTACTATGCTAGCAAAGTCCTTAATGAGAATCAAAGGAACTATACCATCACGGAGAAAGAACTTTTAGCCATAGTCTTTGCTTTTGATAAGTTTAGATCATATCTTATTGGCTCTAAAGTAATTGTATTCACTGATCATGCAGCACTCAAATACTTGCTTACCAAACAAGAATCTAAGCCCAGATTAATAAGATGGATTCTGCTGCTTCAAGAATTCGACATTGAAATTAAAGATAGGAGCGGAGCAGAGAATAAGGTAGCTGACCATCTCTCAAGGATTCCATAAGAAGAAGAAGAGACACACCAAGTTGCAGTAAATGAAAGCTTCCCTGATGAGCAGTTGATGATGATCCGAGTAGTCACTTGGTTTGCAGACATAGCTAACTTCAAGGCTATTGGGGAACTACCAACCAACATCAATAAACACATGAGAAGAAAGCTAGTCAAGGATGCCAAACACTACATCTGGAATGACACCTATTTGCTCAAAAAGTGTGCTGATGGGATCTTGAGAAGGTGTATCTCCCATGAAGAAGGTCAGGAAGTGTTATGGCAGTACCATGGATCTGCATATGGAGACCACTTCAGTGGAGAAAGAACAGCAGCAAAAGTGCTTCAATCCGGATTTTACTGGCCAACAATATTCAAGGGTGCCAAGGAATTGGTGTCAAGATGTGATGAGTGCCAAAGAGCCGGTAATCTAACCAAGAGAAATAAGATGCCACAGCAATTCATACTAGAGCTAGAACTATTTGATGTATGGGGGATTAATTTTATAGGACCCTTCCCAACCTCCTACTCAAATAGTTACATATTGGTGGCTGTTGATTATGTCTCAAGATGTGTAGAAGCCGTAGCCACTACGACAAATGACAACAAAGTTGTGATAAGCTTCTTGAGAAGGAACATTTTCAGCAGATTTGGAGTTCCTAGAGCTCTCGTCAGTGATGGAGGGAAAAACTTCTGCAACAAACAACTAAAAACACTCATTCTCAGGTACGGAGTCAAGCACAAGGTGCCAACTCCATACCATCCATAGACCAACGGACAAGCTGAAATCTCAAACAGAGAACTAAAGAGAATTCTTGAAAAAACTGTTGGAAGCTCAAGAAAGGATTGGTCTAAGAAGCTGGATGATGCACTGTGGGCCTACAGGACAGCCTACAAGACACCCATTAGGATGTCCCCATACCAACTGGTATATGGCAAGGCTTGTCACTTACCAGTTGAACTTGAGCATAGAGCTTTTTGGGCTCTAAAAATGCTAAACTATGATGAGCAAGCTGCTAGAGAAAGAAGATTAATGCAACTCAATGAGCTGGAGGAATTTAGAAATCAAGCATATGAGAATGCAAAAATCTACAAAGAAAACACAAAAAGGTGGCATGATCAAAAAATAGCATGAAGGGAGTTCACTGAAGGACAAAAAGTGCTGCTGTACAACTCAAGACTCAAGTTCTTCCCTGGGAAACTTAAGTCTCGATGGTCAGGACTATTCACCATACTCAAGGTGTTTTCCTATGGTCATGCAGAGCTTATGGAGGACAAGACTCAGAGAACTTTCACTGTCAATAGCTATAGACTCAAACACTACTTGGGAGGCTCCTTAGAGGAGCAGAGAGTGAGCCACAAGCTCAACTAAAGATGGAGGAGTGTCAAGCTAGTGACAATAAAGAAGCGCTTGTAGGGAGGCACCCCAACACTTTATCCTTTTTGATTTATTCTTTTTCTTAGAAGTAGTTTAAAATTCATTGCTTTAGATAGTTTAAGTTTCAGTTTCACATCTATGTTACATTACCAATTAGAATTAGACTGCAATAGTAGGTTAGGAAGTTTAATACTAGCTTTGTTTGTTAGAATACTCTTACACCCTTTTATTTCTTTTTATTCTGGAATTGCAACTTGATGAATGCATTACTAATGATGAGTAAATGGGCTGAGAACTAGCCAAAATGCTAAGCTTGGTATGGCCACTCACCCACTTAATCTAGGCTTACAACCATTTTAATAGCTTAATTTTGAAGAGTAAGCCCAGAGATTAAGTTTGGTGTGGCCACCACCAAGGATCACCTAGCAAGCCCAAGTTTACCCAATTTGAAAGCACTTAATGTTTTGGGCATGAGCATGAACGTGGTTTAATGTGTTCAGAGGAGATTAGAATAAAAAAAAAATGAAAAGATTGGGGTTATTTCATCCTTATGAACACATTAAATACACAATGATGGAACCAATTTATTAAGATGCTAAAGGATTAAGTTTGATGTCCCAAGGGACACCCATCAGTTGCAATCCGAATTACCCATAATAAGAAGGAATGTGAAGGATTCTTTTGTTATTACTAATGGGTTTCAATTTCAATTTCAGGAGAAAAGATGAGACCCATATGGTGAATAACTCACAAAGCAAGGAAGTCAAAGTGTACTTATACTTTGGAACTCAACACATGCAGAAGACACAGTGAGATAAGAGTTGGCGCCTCTTCCCACGCTAGGCGCCACTCCCCAAGTGGGAAAACATTTAACCCTTTTTATTTCTCACCATTCATATCACACTCTTCACCCCTTATAAAAGCCCCACCTTCCCAAACTCTTCTCCCACTTCAAACCCCTAATCACACACGAAAAAGAATCCAAACACCTTTCTTCTTCTTTTCTCTTTTTGCCTTCCGCTACCTCTCTTCCCCTACTTCTTTCATTTCTCTTGATTGGGACAATCAAGTCCTAAGTTTGGTGATAAAGAAAAATCTTGTTTTGCTTGCATCTCTTGCAACCTCCCCCAATTTTTTTTAACCTCAAATACACTCTCTCAACCTAATGGCACCACCAAAAAGATCAGCCTCAAAGAAAAGAAAAACCAAGGAACCAACTTCTGAATCTTCAAGCTCATCTTTCAATGAATACAAGTTCCTCTCCGTATTCAACCAAAATCAATTCTATGGTTGGGTGAGTGAGAGGGTAATCATTCCAGATGTTGGGTTCCAATTAGGGAAGAACAAGCATCTTGAGATCAACAATAGGGGCTGGTCACTCCTATGCACCCCACCAAGGAAGGCAGTAGAAAGCTTGGTGAGGGAGTTTTATACTAACGATGTGCCTCAACCAGGACAACACTATGGCTACATTAGCTATGTGAGGGGAAAGTCCATTGACTATAGTCCCTCCAGCATAGAGAGGATGCTAATGGTGAAGAGGAAAAGCTCCACCCGGAGCTATGAAGAAAGAATGAAGCAACAAGACCCTGGATTTGATGAAATCCTGAACAAGATCTGTGTGCTGAATGTGCATTGGATAAATGATAAGGATGGGATACCGAACTAATTGAGAAGAAGAGATCTAAGTCCCCAAGCTAGAGGGTGGCTGGAATTTGTGAGGAGGTTCCTAATTCCCACGTCCAACACATCAGAGGTGACGAAGGAGAGAGCTGTGCTCATATACAGCATCATGAAAGGTGAGAATGTCAATGTGGGGGAGCTAATTGCCAACAACATTAACAAAGTGCTGAAAAGCACCAGTGACAACACAAGGTTGGCATTCCCCAGCATCATACAGAGGCTATGTGATAAGGCTGGAGTTGAAAAGATCATTGATGAGATGCTAGTGAAGCAAGACAAATTCATAACTGCTAAGAAGATGGCCAAAGTGGTAGCTATTAACCCACTTCAGAGGGACAGAGAACAAAGAGCTCATGCTCATGGGCCACATGTGCAACAAGAAGAAGAAGAAGAAGAGGCAGAAGAGCAACCTCACTTTCTAGCACTTCAACCACCACCACCACACTACCAATACCAACAATTTCTAGAGGGATTCAACTGGGAACAACTGCAAGGAGATGTACACCAAATGAAGGGAGACCTACACCACCTGAGAGAAGATGTCAACCAATTCAAGGAGACTCAGCAACAACAATGGAACCAAGTCAACCAGAACATCCAACAACTCCAAGGGAGTTGGGAGCATATGAGGAAGGAGCAGCAAGAACAGTTTGACTGGGAGAGGTGCAAAGTGCACTGGACAAAATAGTAGAGCAAGGCAAATGGCAATAGAGGAACCTGGCTGAATTCAGAAATCTCTATGATGCCAGAAATCTCCAGGAGGCAGTATGACATCAATACACAAGCAAAGCTGAATCACTTGTGTAATACCGTGGCTGCTCTAAACCCAGGATACCCAACGTTCATGCAAGGAATGGAGGAGCTGAGTGCAAGACAAGAGAAAATTCTAGCTAAACATAAGGATGATGAAAGGAATTATATAAGGAGGCCAGGATTTTGGAAGCCTAAGCATGCTAAGGCACAAGAAGGTTCCTCCAAGCAAGATGAAGATGGCTCCTCCCCTTCCAAGAAGAAGGACAAAGGAAAGGGGCCAATGAACTGAAGATGAAGCTGCTCAAGCTTGTTGAGTCCCATGTTTGACACTCTCTAATTTCTGAAATCATGTTTAAGTTTTTGTTTGATTTACTTTCTGTCAGAATAAGTAATCATGCTAGGATAGTTTATGTTTTTTGCTTAGTTTTATTTCATGTTTGAAGTCTTTATGAGTCTTTTAGATTACAAGAAAGAAAATGCAATGTATTTCAAGTCTTCTTCAACATAAACAAAGTAGAGTTTGCTTCCATAAGAGTTACTGTGAGTTGTGCAAAAACAATTGTAAGAGAAACCAAGGCCAAGATAGATCATCCAACAAATTAAGAAATAAGAAACTAATTGTAGAACTTTGAATGAACTAAAAAGAAAATGAGTCATGGATAGCAACTAGTCTTAGAAGGTATAACAAGAAAAGGTTAAGGGGTGTTCCTTGAATATCCATAGAACCAAGAAGTAGTAAGCAATAAAGACCCAAGACTCTGAGCATCAACTACTGGGACGGGAAAGAAACATTAAGGGTGAAGATGTGTCAAGATGTGTCAAGAAGATGCTTGTGGTGAAGATGTGTCAAGAAGAGGCCTGCGCAAGTAGATTCTTAGGGGTGTTTCAACACCCAGTACCCTAAAACCAACTGGTTTGGGAGTGCTAATTGAAAGCTTAATTAAAGGGTTGTCTTGAGATAAAACATTAAGAGTCGTGGTCAAGAAAGCACAACCAAAGAGAAAGCAAAACAACTCTTACTACTTCAAGGTGACAATCAATAGAAAGGACCTTTGAGGCCTATACTTGAAAGAACCCTCAAGGATCTAAGAGTTTTTCATGACATTAAAACATTCATACATGCGTTGAACACTTAGTCCTAACCTTAGTCATGTTGCAATCATTTAAGGCCAAGGCCTCAAGTTATAAAGGCTTACTCACATTGATTTGCTTGGGACAAGCAAAGCTTAAGTTTGGTGTTGTGATGACTTGCATCATCTACCCTTCTTTCTTTTATAAAGAGGACCATAAAAGAGCATAAATCTCTTTTGATCCGTACAATTCATGCATTATTTGATGAATATTATGGTACACTACTTTGAGATAAGTTGTGCTGAATTTCAGGTGAAAAAAGCATCAAAAATGGGAAGAAAGCAACGAAGAAGCTGGGTGTGTGAAACTGGTGTGCCACTTAGGAGTAAACGCCACAAAAATGCACTGGCGTGGCACACCAGTACTAAATTCCAGAAGAAAAGTTCAAGCATGGATATGGGCGTGGCACGCCAGGAACTGGGCGTGGCACGCTGGTACAAAGTTCCAGAGAGCAACAATGGAGGACACAAAAGGGGCGTGACACGCCATGTTGTGCATGGCACTCCTAACCCATCAGCTACTACGGGCGTGCCACCTGAGCCAAGGGGCGTGGCACGCCAACCCATCACTCCAGGAGGAACCTTTACTATGGCGTGCCACTTGGTATCGAAGGCGTGGCACGCCAACTCTAAAAAGTCACTTGGGCGTGCCACTTGAGGATCCAGGCGTGGCACGCTAAGCTTGAAGAGTCCACAAATGTATGGGCGTGCCACTCGAGCAACATGGCGTGGCACGCTGGTACAAAAATCCAGAGAAGGTGCTGAAGGCAATTGAAGACTGGGCGTGCCACTTGAGGTCGAAGGCGTGGCACGCCAGGCTCCCAATCTCACTTAGGCGTGCCACTTGAGCGACCAGGCGTGGCACGCCAATGCACAAAGAGGCCAAAGCAAGGGCTGGGCGTGCCACTTGATGTCGAAGGCTAGGCATGCCAACCCAAGAATCTCACTATGGCGTGCCACTTGAAGGCTGAGGCATGGCACGCCAGCTACTGGAACCAAGGCAAGATCATGAGCGTGGCACACCAGCCTCTAGGCGTGGCACGCTGGTATAAGTTTCCAGAGAGGGTGAAGGAGGCCAAATACATGAGGCGTGCCACTTGGTGTCGAAGGCGTGGCACGCCATCCACTTTTCCTCACTTTGGCGTGCCAGTTGAACTCCAGGCGTGGCATGCCAGTGTCATTTAGAGAGCAAAAACCATTGCGGCGTGCCACTTGAGTTTGTGGCGTGGCACGCCAAACAAAAGAGTCACTTTTTCACAAAAGGCATGGCATGCCAGACCTTGGGCGTGCCACGCTAGTTCAACTTTTCAGAGAGCTTGGTCAAGTATGCAGCAAGGGCATGGCATGCCAGACCCTGAGCTAAATGAGTTGCATGATTGAAGAGGATAAAAGCTGAAATTGATCCAAAGAGACAACATCTCCTGATCTCAATGAATTTCTCCATTCTTATCTATCACTTTCTTTATAGCTTATTTTTATATTCTGCAATTCTCCGTTCCCATTTACAATTAAGCCACTTATGATTCTGCACTTTACATTCTTCCGTTTCTATTTCTGCACTTTATTGCTTCCCTTTACATTTTAGCCATTTACATTTCAGCCAATTATAATTCTGCAATCACAATCTACTTGTTCCGCTTGACTAATTCATCAATTCATTAAAACTGCTTGAATTTGCCAATCTCTATGGATACGATCCCACTCCACTATGGGTTATTACTTGACGATAATTTTGGTGTGCTTGCCAAAAGAACTGATTCACCACTTTTTGAATGGGGGTGTGAATTGGATTCATCACACGCGTACGCATCAGGTACGCGCATGGGTCGATGTGAATTTCTCCAAATTACGTGCAAACGTGAGCCATGCGTGCACATCGATGCTCGCTGGTTGTCTCCTTTATTTCTTGTGTTCCTTCCATTTTTGCAAGCTTCGTTTCCATCCACTAAGCCATTCCTGCCCTATAAGGCCTGAAAACACTGAACACACAGATCACGGTATCGAATGATATAAAGGGACATTAAAATACACAATTTAAAGGCTTGGGAAGCAAGTTTTCAATCATAGAACAAAATTAGGAAGGAATTGTAAAATCATGCAAATTATATGAATACGTGAGCAAAGAGTTGATAAAAACCACTCAAATTAGCACAAGATAAACCATAAAATAGTGGTTTATCAATTTCCCCACACTTAAACATTAGCTTGTCCTCATGCTAAGCTCAAGGAGATAAAAGAAATGAATGGGGGAAAGTAAGAATCATGAGATGCAACCTATATATGTGAATGCAACTATATGCAAAGATGTGTCTATCTTACTTGGTTAAAAGTAAACAAGTTCTCCAAGACAAACATAAATCAAATTCCACTAATTCAAATTATACAATAAAAGACAAGTAAACTTGTAAGAAGATAGCTCATGAAAGCAGAGACCATAGAATCAAGCATTGAACCCTCACTAGAAGTGTATATGCACTCTCTCAAGTGTCTAGGGCTAATCACTCTACTATTCTCTAGTCATGCTTTCTAGATTTTGTTCTTCATCTAACCAATCAACAAATATTTAGTATACCAATGCAAACATCATGAGGTCTTTTCAAGGTTGTAATGGGGCTAAGGTAAGAGTGAGGATATATGTATGGCCAAGTAAGCTATAAATTGAATCCTTGACTAACCTAAGTTCTCACCTAAACACACACATTTCCTATGCTTCTAAAATCATGCCTAACTACCCATAGTCTAACTTTTGTGTTTTTCACATACTCATGTCTTTAAATGTTCTTCTATTTAATCTCCTATGCATTGATCTTTTATTAAACTTAGCATTGGGGTAATTTTGTCCCGTTATTTATTTATTTATATTATATATATATTCTTTCTCTTTTTTTCTTTTTTTTTCTTCTTTTTTTCTCCTTTTTTTCTTTTTTTTATATGAAAGCAAACATAACATATCAATGCACATGGATTTTTTATTTTTCTGGTCTCACATGAGTAGGTACCCAAATTCCCAATATTTTGTCAATGAAACACTGTTCACTTTCATCAACCCAAATTCACAATTTCTATCTTATGCTAACCAAAGATTCAAATTGGGGTAATTAATTTGTTTTTCTTCTTAAGGCCAGTGATATGGTAAAATACAGAATAAATGGGGATTAAAAGGCTCAAGGTGGCTAACAAAGGTGATTAAAAGGGTAGGCTATTTAGGATAAGTGAGCTAATAACAAATGATGGCCTCAATTATATGCAAGAATGTAAATACACTAAACAATGGACATATAAAATGGAACAAAATATAGATTACAATCATAGAGAAGAAAACACACAAGAAAAAAATATTATGGTTAAATAATGTAACCATGTAATTAAGCTCAAAATCTCATAAGTTTTGTGTTCTTAGCTATAACTATGTTCTTAGCTCAAAAGTTTTTTCAATTTAAATTAGTGAAATATTATAAAATAGGGTCTTGCAAAAGAAAATATTACTTCAACCAAGTAGTGGTAGAAGAACATGCACAAAATCAAACAAACATGCAATCAAACATGCAAATGCAACAACTAATTTAACAAGGAAAATTAAACATTGGTGTTAAAATATGAATAACTAACCCACGGAAGTCGGTATCGACCTCCCCACACTTAAAGATTCCACCATCTTCGGTGCATGCTAAGATGTGCAAGTGGACGGGTTGCTCAAACTAATGTTTTTCTTCCAATGAATGTGCAGGTGGACTTGTCGGTTGCCCTAGTGAGAAGCGTCTCCGTTTTCTTCTCGGTGGCCATCCTGAAAGAAGAGAAAAGGGAAGAAAAATAGCCCAGAAATAAGGATAAGAAAACAGATAAAGTATGGGTGGGTTAATGCCAAATAATGAGGGTCTCAAATACATGGTAGCTACAACATGCAAGTGAGAAGACAATAGATGCAGATGGCATATCAATAGTGCAAGAATTGCAACAATAGAGAAGAGAGTGTAGGTAAAGCAATATAGTACAAATTCATGTCAATGCAAAACGAATACAGGTGTCATAAAAGATTGGCATTGACAGATAAATAATATCGCCCAACAGTGTAAAACAAGTCACTAAGCACCAAAATAATACAAGAAAAGATACAATAGTTGAATAAGAATATTTAACACCAATGGTGAAATAATATCTTAGAAAAGAAAATAAAAATATGCACAAAATTAAAATGCAACGAATGAAAGTATGCAAATAAATTGAGTAAAATAGAATGAAAGTGAAGAAGGATGAGAAGTTAAAGAAATGAAGAAGAAGAAAGTAAGAAAGGAGGAAGAAAGAAGTAGAAAGGAGAGAAGAAAGAAGTAAGAATTGAAAAATAGGGTGTGACGCGTACGCGTGCAACACGCGTACGCATGAAAATTGAGTTAGCCGTCCGACGCGTGAGCGTCGCCCAAGCGTACACGTGGGTGGTCTAAAAGCGAAATAACGCGCACGCATCAGAGACGCGTACGCGTGGGTGATTTTGTGCCTTTAGCACAGTTCCATCGCAATGGCATCACAACTCTCGAGTCAAATACCCATTTACGCCGATTTGTCATGGTCACGCGTGCGCGTCAGGGACGCGTACGCGTGGGGCTAAAATCGCAAGCGACGCGTACGCATGAGGGATGCGTACGCGTGGACTTGCTTGTACGCCAGGCACGTGTCCAGCACCACTCCTGCCCAACTTTCTGTTCACTTCCTTTGTTGCACGCACACACATATGACGCGTACGTGTCAGTGACGCTTGCGCATCGTGTGCCTATTTTTTTTATTAACATGCAGAATGCAGAATGTAGATGATTATGCAAAAATTATGAATGAATACTGATAAAAGTAGAATAAAATAAGATTAAGGATAAAAAAAATAAAATTAGACTAAGATTGAAAAAGAACGATCATACCATGGTGGGTTGTCTCCCACCTAGCACTTTTAGTTAAAGTCCTTAAGTTGGACATTTGGTGCTCCGTGTCATGGTGGGTTGTGCTTGAACTCATCCAGGAATCCCCACCAATGTTTGCAATTCCAATAGCCTCCGGGGTCCCAAACTAGGCGCATAAAGCCTTCAAGCAAGTTAAAGCAAGTGACAAGGCCCCAAAAGTATTGATTGTTGGAATGAATTCCGGGGTCCCAAACCTTGCTTTTGCACCCATCTTCTTGTTGATCATTATTGTTCCAACCGAATGGCAAGCAATCTGAATTCTCACTGAAGCGTCCAAACAACTTTCTAGACCCATTCAATTGAGCTCTACACCAACCTTTGCATTTAAACTTTGAGCTTTCGACCATATTGAACCTTGTGTGACAACTCTTACCATTAACCATCTCCCTCTGATGCACGGAAACTTGTCTCTCAACAAATTTCCCTCGGCAAGTATACCGAATTGTCGTCAAGTAATAACTCACAAAAGAGTGAGGTCGAATCCTATAGAGATTAACGGATTAAGCAATCAATGGTTAATTGATTATCCTAGTTAAACAAATCATATTGGAGTCATAAGTAACAAGGAAATGTAAATGGCATAAAAGTAAAGAAAGCAATAAAGGGTAGAAAAGTAAAATGGCAAGAAAAGTAAATGTAAGAACTAAAAATAAAATGAACATTGGGATTAAGAGATATTGCAATCCTCTGGATGAAGTTCATTCTCATCTTTTCCTTAATCAATGCATTCATTGATCTCCTTGGCAATCTTAAGTGATTGGATCCCAATTCCTTGGCAACCCAATCTCTCTAAGCTTGAACAATTTTCCAATTCCTTGATTTAATTGCTCATGGGAAGAGATGAAGTTTGGGCACTGATTATACCACACACATTCATAGATCAAAGTGTTGGTGGGATTAAATGTCACAATATCCATCCAACCCCCAACCTAATCCAATGTGAGAGAGCATTTCTAGCATGATTTCCTCATTCCTCTTCCAAGGTTCAGAGGAAGTCCAAGTATGAGCAATTTCTCTTCCAAGACAATTACCCAATTAGATGAAGATCGAAAGCTCTCTAGTAAAATCAAGAGAAAAGAAAGAAGAATAAGAATAAGAACTACAATTGATCCATTGAATCACAATAGAGCTCTCTAACCTAATGAAAAGAGTTAGTTGATCATTGCTCTACCAAAATAGAAAAGAAAGAAAGTGCAGAAAAGTAAAGATGAAGATTAAAACTGAAATTGAAACTTCAAAATTCATAAATAAAAATTACAACTAAAACGAAACTACTCCTAAGGAAGAAAAGAAGAGAAAAGGAAGAAGAGTGTAGGAGGGGAGGGGTCCGAAGAACCACTCCCCTTGGAGTGTGCCAATTCACAGAAGTTCGAATTGGTCTTCACTCTCTCCCCCTTCTTTCAATTTCCCCCTTCGAGAATGAATTCAATGTAGAAACTAAGGCCTTTTTATAGGCTCTCCTATATTACAAAATGAAATGAAATTAAAAGCAATTTACAATGAGATGAAAATTAAATATTCTAGATGCTTCTTGTGGCCTTGATTGGTTGACAATTGTGGGCTTTCTTGCTTGAGATTTGAAGTGGACTTGAGAGAGAAGTAAATCAAATTGAGGTCCAGGGTGACTTGGCATTATTGCTGCCGTTAGCCACACTAACACTACAATTGTGGCGTTAGTGCTGAAGTTAGTGTGGCTAACGTCACACTTGCTACCCAGTTGGTGTTTTTGGGGTTTAAAAGATGCCTCTGGTTTGTACTCCAATTTCATGCCCTCTATAGAGTATTATATATCGTTGGAAAGCTATGAATGTCAGCTTTCTAACGCAACTTGAATCACCTCAATTGAACCTCTATAACTCAAGTTATACTCCTTTGAAGTGGACAAGGTCGCTGGCATAGTCGCTGACGTTATTGGAAAAAGTGAGTCACAATAACGTTAGCGATCAGGGGATGAATATTGCCAGGTTCTGAAGTTCAAACTTAATGTCCACCCCATACTATTATGTATTTTTGGAAAGCCCTGGATGTCTACTTTCCAACTCCTTTGGAAGCGCATCATTTGGAGCTCTACAGCTCGAGTTACACTTCTTGGAAGGTGAAGAGGTCAGCTGGCCTTACTTCAGGTTGATACCATGTTCATCTTTGCACTTTCGGGGCAGGTTTTCTCATTCAAATTTAGTGTCCACCATGTAGTGCCATATATGCTTGGAAAGCTCTGGATTCCTACTTTCCAATGCCACTGGAATCACCTCATTTGGAGTTTTGTGGCTCAAGTTATTCTTGTTTGAAGAAGGCATGGTCAGGCTGCCAGGTGAGATTTTTGCCCACGTTAATGTCCACGTTAGTGTAACTAACGTGGCCATTAACGTGGGTCTTCCTTTGCTTTGCAAACGTTAGTGGCACTCACTTTTTCTACTAACGTTGGCGTTTCCCTTTCCTTCCACGTTAGTTCCCACGTTAATGTAACTAACGTGGAAGCTAACGTGGGTCTTCTTTTGCTTCGCTAGCGTTATTGGCACTCACTTTTGCCAATAACGCTGCTCCTTCTTCAAAGTTAATGCCGTTAACGTTCCCACTAACATTCCAAACTTTCTTTCCTTCCACGTTAGTATCCACGTTAGTAGCACTAACGTAGCCACTAACATGGCTCTTCTCTACTTCTTTTGGTCTGTAATCAAGCAAACAAAGTGTATCAAAGTAACATACAAGACAAACTTCATTTTACTAAGTGTGCTAATAATGCTCACAATCAAAACTTCACTTAGTGTGATCTATTTTATCATATTTACCCTGTATATTAGCTAAAATTCACCTATGCTTGAAATTTTGTTTCATGCAGAGATTTTTCATGCTATTACTCATATATTGGCAAAATTTATATGAAAACTAAACAAAAATCTACTGAAATCACTACTAAAAATAGGCAATGATGCACCCGCATCACCCTCTTACTCTTATAGCCACAAAGAGCTCTAAGTTGGCCATCCGTCTCAAGCAAAGCATATTCAAGTGGGCTAATTAAGCTTAGAGATGAAAGATTTGCCCACTTGAATGAAAATCCTAATCCTAAGAGAGAGAGAGAGGAGAGAACCTCTCTCTCTAAAAGTACATCTAAAATATGAAAAGTGAATTATGAGAGCCTTTCTATGAATGGATGCAATCCCCCACTTTATAGCCTCTAATCTGTGTTTTCTGGGCCACGAACTGGGTCGAAAATAGCCCGAAAATCGCTGGAGAAGAATTCAAACACGCTGATTTCTGTCACTGCGACGTGGTCGCATGGATCACACGGTCGTGTCGCTTAGCATTAAGGGAACCATAGCATATTATATATCAAATCGAAGCCCCGGATGTTAGCTTTCCAACGCAACTGGAACCGCGTCGTTTGGACCTCTGTAGCTAAAGTTATAGTTGTTTGAGTTCGAAGAGGTCAGGCTGGACAGCTTAGCAACTTCTTCATCTTCTTGTATTCCTTCCACTTTTGCATGCTTCCTTTCCATCCTCCAAGTCATTCCTGCCCTATAATATCTGAAAACACTTAACACACATATCAAGGCATCTAATGGTGATAAGAGAGGATTAATAATAAGCAAATATAAGATCAAAGAAGCATGTTTTCAATCAAAGCACATAATTAGGAAGGCAAATGTAAAAGCATGCAAATAGTATGAATAAGTGGGTAAAGAGTAGATAAAAACCACTCAATTGAGCACAAGATAAACTATAAAATAGTGGTTTATCAACCTCCCCACACTTAAACACTAGCATGTCCTCATGCTAAGCTCAAGAGAAACTATAAAGATGAAGAGGAATGGTAGAATATATGAAATGCAACCTATCTATATGAATGCAACTACATGCAAAATGTTTCTACCTACTTGGTTAAAAGTAAAAAAATCTTTTAAGAACAAATATGAATTGGATTTCACTAATTCAAATCATGAAAATGAAGTACAAATAGACTTGTAGAAGAAAATAGCTCATGAAAGCCGGGAACAAGGAATTGAGCATCGAACCCTCACTGGTAGTGTATACACTCTAATCACTCAAGTGTTTAAGGTTCGATTCTCTCAATTCTCTACTATCCTTGCTTTCTAAGGCTTGCTCTTCGTCTAACAATCAACACAAATTTAATGCACAGATACACATATCAAGAGGTCTTTTAAGGGTTGTAATGGGGTTAGGGTCAATGTAGGATTGTATTTGGCCAAGTGGACTAAAATCTGAATCCTTAACTAACTTAAACTTTACACCTAACTTAAACAATCCATGTAATCATAATACAAAATCTAACTATCCATTAACCATATTTTCCACGTATTCATGCATTCTAATTTTAAGTACAGTACATATGCATTGCTTTCAACATTTACCTTGGGGCATTTTTCCCCTTTTACTTATTTGCTCTCTTTTTCTTTTTCTTTTTTTTTTTAATAACTTTTTTTTTCTTTTTTTCTTCTCAATGCATATGATTAATTTATTGAATGCATGAACATATTCTCAACATTCTTTCACATTTTCAGAAAATTCTAACATACTCAATTCTCAAACCAAGTGTTTTCAATCCCACTTTTCCCCACACTTAATTCATGAGTACTCTCACTAGTCTAAGCTAACCAAGGATTCAAATTAAGGACATTATTGTTTTTCTGCTTAGAGTTAGTGATGAGCTAAAGTAAAGAACAAAGGGGTAAAATAGGCTCAAAGTTGGTTTGCAATGGAAAATGAAAGGTAAGTTCATATGGGTATGTAAGCTCCGTGAAACAAAGGCCTCAATCATATAAGTGTATGTATACATCAAACCATGGAAATATAGAATTAAGCAAGACAAAGATCACAATTTTAGAGAGAAAAATACACACTAAAACAATTTTTTTTTTTTTGGTTGATAAAATGCAACCAATTCAAATAGGCTCAAAAATCTCACAGGTTTTGTGTGTTCGAGCTCTAAACCATGTTCCAAAATAATATCTCTTCAAACAAGTGTAACATTAAATTTTATTCAAATTAGTGAAATGCTCTAAAAGGTTTCTTGAAAAAGAAAATATTACTTTAACCAAGTGGTAAAATATGCAAAAAAATCAAACAAATATGCAATCAAACATGCAATTGCAACAATCAAACAAATAAAATAAAATAAAATAAAAAAAATTTGGTGTTAAGTCAAGAAATAACTAACCCATGGAGATCAGTATCGACCTCCCCACACTTAAAGATTGCACCGTCCTTGGTGCATGCTGAGATGTGCAGGTGGACAGGTTGCTCCAACTGATGCTTTTCTTCAAGATTTTGCAGATGGACTTGTCTGTCTCCCTATGCAAACGTCTTCCGGTTCCCTTCCGGGTGGCCATCCTGAAAGAAAAAGGGAAGAAAAAGTAACCCAATAATAGAGATAAGAAAATAAATGAAGTATGGTTGGGTTAAATGCCGAATGAAAAGGGTCTCATTTACATGGAAGCTTCAACATGTACGTGAGAAAACAATAGAAGCCATGGCATACCAATGGTGCAAAATTTGCAACATTGGGGAAGAGTGTGGGTAATGAAAATATCAATATAAGTACATGTCAATGCAAGAGGAGTACAAGTATCATAAAAATTAGCATTGATTTAAATAATGTTACCCAATCAGAATAAAACAAGTCATAAGCACCAAGATAATACCAGAAAAGATATAACAGTTGAATAAGAACATTTGAACACCAATAATTTTAGAAAAATAAAAATATGTACAAAATTAAAATGCAATGAATGAAAGTATGCAAATAAATAAAATAAAATAAAAGATAAGAAGAATGAGAAGGGAAAGAAATAAAGTAAGAAAGAAAGAAGAAAAAAGAAAGATAGAAGAAATTAGGATTTGGGAAAGAAAAATAAGATAATTGGCACTAATCTGGATAGGTTGTGCGACGCTGGCGACGCAGACGCGTGGGTCATGCGATCGCGTGGTCTGATTTGTGCGATTGGCGCGAGTGCAGCCTCGCATTCGCACAACTCTCTGTTTGAGATGTATTTTTGCAAAAAATCTGGGTGACGCGGTCGCGTGGTTGACGCGATCGTGTGGATGGCCTATTTCCAATATGACACGGACGCGTGGGTGACGCGTTCGCGTGGGAGGGCTTGGGCTTCCAGCACGAGTCCAGCCCCATTCCAGCTTAACCTTCGGCCATGCACCCTTGTAACGTCGATTTTCATGGCACGCGGCCGCGTGGGTGATGCGGTCGCGTGGGTCAATTTGTGCCACTGGCACGCCTCCAGCCACGCTCCAGCGTGACTCTCTGTTCGTTTTTATTTTCTCCCCTCTCCTTGCGACGCGGACGCGTCGCTGATGCGGTCGCGTCGCGTGGCATTTTTTTTTTAATCTGAAAAGAAAATGTAGAATGCAGTGTTAATATGAATGTGATGCAAAACTCCAGGTTCAATAAAATAAAATAAAACTCAAAAAAATAAAACTAAATAAAAATGAAAAAGGAACGATCATACCACGGTGGGTTGTCTCCCACCTAGCACTTTTAGTTATTGTCCTTAAGTTGGACATTTGGGGAATCCTTTGTTATGGTGGCTTGTGCTTGAACTCATCCAGGAATCTCCACCAATGTTTATGATTCCAATGTCCTCCGTGATCCCAAACTAAGCAGGTAAAGCCTTTAAGAAGCTTTAAACAGATTCTTAGGTTCCCGGGGTAACAAGTGTCAGAGTAGATTCTAGGATCCAAAATCTTGCTTTTACACCCATCTCTGTTGGGATCTGTATTTTTCCAACTGGGTGATAAGTAATTTGAATTCTCACTGCAGCTACCAAACAGCTTCCTAGACCCATTCAGTTGAGCTTTACACCAACCTTTACGTTTAAACTTAAAGCTTCCAACCATGATGAACCTTGCAGGACAATTCTTACCACTGGCCATCTTCCTCTTACTCTCTATGCCACAAAGAGATCTAAGTTGACCATCCGTCTCCAGTAGCCCATATTCAAGTGGAACTAGAAATCTAAGGGATATGAATTTTACCCACTTGAATGTTGTGAAGGATGATGGTAACTTAGGGGGAGGTATTTCCAATGAAATTGCAAGCTCCACTCCGTTGTGCTCTTCTCTGACAACTTCCACCTCCTTGTAAGCTTCTTCAATTTCAACCTCTTCCAAGTCTTCAACCAGGGTATGCCTTGGAGGTTGCACACCCTCCTCAACATCAAATGCAACCGTCTTGGAAGGAGGCTCTATGTCTTGACTTTCCTATGGAGGTTTAGCATCTCGCAAGTCTTCAACCACTTTTTCCTCTTTAATAATTACTGCTTTGTCCAGTAGTTTTAATATAAAATCGTACTCATCCTTGATGATTTGCTTTCCATGATAACTCCTTTCAATTGTTCTTTCATCTTCAAGGGTATTTACTACCTTCACCTTTAGGGCCTCCTCTAGCTCCTTATGAAGTATGGATTCACGAATATGATCCCTTTTCTCTTGTTCCATGTCAATAGCATCATTGGGATCATGTTGCTCTTGGATTGATGGATGTGGGTGCTCTTCCATGGATGGTGGTGATGGGATGGATAGATCATTCTGTGGTTGAAAAGGAAGTGCACTAGAGCTTGAGGGTTGATTGTTGAAGGTATTTGGTGGTCTGATTTGGGCGACGAGAGCTTGTATAGTAGAGTTTAGATTAGCAAGTGCTTTCTCCACGGAGGTTTGGGGTGGATCTATGTATGGTTCATTTGGTTCATAAGGTGGTTGGTATGGTGGATGTGGGTTAGGGTCATATAGAGGTGAACGGTGGAAAGGGACTTGTGAGTATGGTGGTCCAAAGTCATGTTGAGGAAAGGGTTCACAGGCATATGGTGGTGGTTGTTGATAGTCCACTAGAGGTGGTTGTTGCCATGAGGGTTGATCAAATCCTTGTGGCTCCTCCCATCTTTGATTGTTCCAACCTTGATGCCTGTTCTCATTGTAATTTCTTCTTCCTGCAACATAATTGTAACCAGACTCATAGCCAAAGGGGTGAGAGTTCATAGTAGCAACTAAAATTAAAAAAAAAAAATTGAAATTAAAAGGTTATTTAAATTTTGAATTTGAAAATTAAATTTTGAAATTTGAATTTTAAATTTTTGAAATTTGAATTTTTTGAAATTTGAAATTTGAAAATTTTTAAATTTAAATTTTTTAAAAAATTTTTAAATTTGAATTTTGAAATTTGACTTTTGAAATAAGATAAGATAAGATAAAAATTTTAAAATAAAAATCAATAACCTCTTAATTTACAAAAAAGTAAAAAAAATAAAAATAAAAATAAAAACAAATCAAAAAGCAAATATTTACAATAACCAATAATAAGGAACATGTTTGCAATTCCCTGGCAACGGCGCCATTTTGATGAGAGGACTTTTGCGTGGTCTAGAAATTGCGGATAAATCCTCGTTGCAAGTATAGTTTCTAAACCTTCAAAAGTCCTTTCATACAAACGTTTTGGTTGTCACAAGTAACAAACCCCTTTGAAATTGATAACCGAGTATTCAAACCTCGGGTCGTCTTCTGAAGGAATTGCAGGGAAGTATGTTCTTATTATTGGTTATAAGTTTTGTAAATTGGGGGTTTTGGAGCTTGGGCAATGAGCACAGATATATTTAAATGACAAATAAAATAAATAAATAACTGTAAAATAAACTTTTGGCAAGGTATGAGAAATTGGAAGTCCAGTCTAGTTATCCCTATCAATGATGATGAAAACTGAATCTTAATTCCACTTAGTTAACCTTTGCTATAACAAGGGAAGGTCAAGCGACTAATTAGTTAGATCTTTGAATCCTAGTTAATTTCTAAGAAAAGATTGGGATTATTGAAGCTCAATTCAATTAGCAAGGATAACAATTATCAATTATGTTGAGTTAAGATAACTCCTAAGTTACTAATTTCTTAACCAAAGCCAAGAATGTAGAAAGCTAAATTAAAATCATAAATATCTGGAATACCTCAAATAAAATACATTCAAAGCAGTAAAATCTAACATGGAAAAGTTCATAAGCCAATTGGGCAACATAAATCAAATACAAATAAAAGCATTAGAGTCAATAAAAATAGAAGAGAAAGTAAATAGAAAGGGACATTGAACCTGGGATCGAGAGTCACTCCTAAAACTAAGAGAAGTCCTAAATCCTAATCCTAAGAGAGAGAGAGAGGAGAGAACCTCTCTCTCTAAAACTACATCTAAAACATGAAAAGTGAATTATGAGAGCCTCCCTATGAATTGATGCAATCCCTCACTTTATAGCCTCTAATCTGTATTTTCTGGGCCACGAACTGGGTTGAAAATAGCCCGGAAATCGCTGGAGAAGAATTCAAACACGCTGATTTCCGTCACTGTGACGCGGCCGCATAGATCACGAGGTCGCATCGCTTAGCATTAGGGGAACCATAGCATATTAAATATCAAATTGAAGCCCCGGACGTTAGCTTTCCAACGCAACTGGAACCGCGTCGTTTGGACTTCTGTAGCTAAAGTTATAGCCGTTTGAGTTCGAAGAGGTCAGGCTGGACAGCTTAGCAACTTCTTCATCTTCTTGTATTCCTTCCACTTTTACATGCTTCCTTTCCATCCTCCAAGTCATTCCTGCCCTATAATATCTGAAAACACTTAACACACATATCAAGGCATCTAATGGTGATAAGAGAGGATTAATAATAAGCAAATATAAGATCAAAGAAGCATGTTTTCAATCAAAGCACATAATTAGGAAGGCAAATGTAAAACCATGCAAATAGTATGAATAAGTGGGTAAAGAGTAGATAAAAACTATTCAATTGAGCACAAGATAAACCATAAAATAGTGGTTTATCAGGCTGCTTGAAAATCTCTCAGGTGCTTGATAGGCTCTTGAGTAGGTAAGCCATGAAACTTGGGCATCAAATTGAGCAGTGCAGTCTTTATTTCAGAGTCTATAGCCACCGATGGGTGATGCGCTTGAAACGGTTGCATTGTAAAATCAAGGGCTCCAGCCTCCTGGATAGTAACTCTCCTAGGTTCTTCCATGTCACCTACACGTAAATCAACCGAATCAGTAGAACGGGGGCTGATTTCTTCTTCAAACGACGTTTCAGATCCGCCCCTCAGAGAGGACTAACCGACGCCGAGCTTGCCTTATTCGTGAAATAGTTCTTTCAATCTCGGGATCGAATACTGGCAAGCTTGGATCAGGAAGTGAACACGTCATCTAGCGAAAGAAACAAGCAGCTCATAGTAGTAAGGTAAAAAAAATGCAAATAAATTCCAATTAATAACTTTAGCACTCTATTGCAACTCTCCGGCAACGGCGCCAAAAATTGACGTGGAGGAAATTGGCGAATTAAGAATTGTTATGAGATATGCGTTGCAAGTATAGTTCTTAACCAACCAGAAATCCGCTTATCAATTCAGAAGGGTTGTCACAAAAATTAAAATTAAAATACTGGGAGTATGAATCCCAGGTCGTCTCCTAACGAGTTGTAGAAATGTGTGCTATTTTATTAATCAGATGTTTTAAAAAAAAAAAGGGTTTGAGTTGAATAAATAGGAAATTAAATTGGAGAAATTAAGTAATTTAAAAGAAAGCCTTAACTGGGAGTAGATTAGTTGGAAGCCCTATTCTTGTTGAAGTACTCTCAAGATTAATTGATAATTGAAGGTTGTTCTGTTTAGTTATCCCTTACTAGGTAAAGGAAAGTCAAACAAGTTGGAATGCTGTTTCTATTCACAAGTTCCAATCCGCTCAATTGAAAAGGATTAGTGTTAGTGACTAGAGAGCATTCCAACAATAAATCCAATTATAATTTTTCTTTTAAGCATCCCAACTCAAGGGTTCCTTTCAATCAACTCCCCATCAAGTTAGGGAACTACTCGCTCATTGTGAATGTAGAACTCATAACATAGGAAAGGGAATTAAAGAAAGACATGATAAATAAAACTCAAAGGAATCAATTAAAAATAAAAGTAATTCTTGTATTAATAAATTCTAAAATAACCCAATAGTAAAATTGAGTAAATTAAAGGACATGGAAGAGTAAAGCCAAGTAAAGAAAACGAACTAGAATGACGAAGTCTTGATGAGGTAATAACTCTTCTCAATATCCCAATGCAAAGAGCAATAGAAATAAAAATCCTAAGAACAATGAATGTGTAGAGAGAAAACCTAGAGGAGGAGTAAAACTAGATCTAAAAACTAAAATTGTGTAGAATGAATGTTGTTGTTGGCTTCTGCATGTTCTCTGGCTCTAGTCTACTTTTCTGGGCCGAAAACTGGGTCAAAACAGGGCCCAAAATCGCCCCCAGCGAATTCTGCAGATTATGCAGATCGCGCACGTCACGCGATTGCGTCATTCGCCGTTTTGTCCTGCCACGCGAGCGCGTCGTCCACACCTCCGCATCACTTGTGCTATTCCAATCCGCACGGTTGCGTGAGCCATGCGGCCGCGTCACTGCGATTTCCTCTCTTTCGCGCGGTCACGCGTCACTTCTCGCTGGTCATCTCCTCAATTTCTTGTGTTCCTTCCATTTTTTCAAGCTTCCTTTCCAATCTCCAACTCATTCATGCCCTATAAAGTCTGAAATACTTAACACACAGATCACGGTATCGAATGGAATAAAGGAGAATTAAAATACATAATTAAAAGTCTCTTAGGAAGCAAGTTTTCAATCATGTAATAATTTTAGGAAGAAAATATAAATGCATGCTAATCATATGAATAAGTGGGTAAAGATCATGATAAAACCACACAATTAAGCACATTATAAACCATAAAATAGTGGTTTATCAACCATTAATACATCTTTGCACCCCACAGGTGAACCATACATGGCCAAACCGCGACGGATCACTTTGCATGAGCATGGGGCTCCGGATATCATACTTCAACCTTTGCAATCAAGGTATCCCAACCATGATCCAAACTGTGAGTTGTAGAATAGCTTGATACATCTACTTCCTAGTATCATGGGTTGCCGGGTCAAGACCCCATCCGACATCTGAGAGATTTTCAAGTTGCTTGTTCAACGGCTCGAAGGCATGGAGTCGATGAGTTGGCTATTATGGTTTTTGCCTTTCCTTTCTCTCTTGAAGGGCAAGCAAAGACATGGTTTTATTCGCAACCAGATGAGATTGTGACCAATTGGGATTTCTTGAGAAGAGAGTTTCTAGATAAATTCTTTCTGCCGGAGAAGACTGACTACATCCGGAAGGAGATCTCGGGTATAATGCAAAAGGATCAAGAGAGTTTGTTTGAGTATTGGACTTGGTTCAAGAGGCTATTGGAATCTTGTCCACACCATGGATTGAACACTCAGTTGCTCATTAGTTACTTCACTGGAGGTCTTTGTGCAGAAGATAGAAGATTGCTCACCGCTTGTAGTGGTGGTTCCCTTTCAAAAAACAAGACGGAAGGAGAAGCTTGGAAATTGATAAATGATGTTGCCAAAGCTACACAACATGTAAGGGTGAGAAGTAATCCTCTAAAGGGTGTGGTAGAACCATCCCCCTCCGAAGCAAGCTTAACCAAGGAGCTTGGGGATATGACCACTATCCTTACACAAATACAAAAAGATCAAAAGGAATACTACTCCATCCAAGCCATCCAAGCCCCACCCCGAGTTGCTCAACTTGAAGGCCCTCCTAGAATTTATGGATTATGCTCTAGCACCACACATTACACCGATCAATGTCATCAAATTCAAGAGGAGCATGCCCTTGTCGTGGCCAATGTAAATTACAACAACCGTCCATCATATCCTTCTCAAGGCCAAAACAACTACTCTTATGGTAGTAATCAAAATCAAGGGTGGAGGGATACAAGGGAGCAATCAAAACCAAAGATGGAACAACTCTTCTTCTCATTACAACAACAACCAATCTTAATCTCAATACCACCATAACAACAACAACCACCAAGCCAACCAAAATCACCACAACCAAAACCAAAACAACTACACCAAATACCAAGCACCACACCATAGACAACAATCCAACCAAACCTCTTCATCTTTCACCAATCAAGTTGATGAGCTTAGAGCCGCTATGGAGAAACGGGACTAGAGCAACAAGGTTCAATTCGATGCCTTAGGCGCTTAATTGGACAACCTCACCGACATCATTTCAAAGATGTCCATGTCCTCCTCCAACAACAACACCAACCAACCCTCAAGCTCTTCTAACCTTCCATCCCAACCCCTTCCAAACCCCAAGGGCGGTCTCAACGCCATCACACTACGGTCGGGAACTACATTGGAGGAGATACCTCCTAGGGTCATGGAAGACATTCATGAGGAAGAAGTGGTTGTTGAAGCTCCGCATGAAGAAGAGGAGGTAGACAAAAGGCATGAGGAAGAAGGAGTAAGCCTTAAGGAACCCAAGATGAAAGCTATAGTGGATGAGTCCATTCCTATCCCATTCCCTTCCATGGTGAAGAAGGCAAAGAAGACTCCGAAATTTGATTTAAACATGCTTCAAGTGTTCAAGAAAGTTGAGGTAACCATACCACTTCTTGATGCTATCCAACAAATTCTGAAGTATGTAAAATTTTTGAAAGACTTGTGTACACACAAGGATAGAATAGGGGAGTTGGAGACATTATCCTTGGGTAGTTCAATTTCTTCCTTGATGGAGCCAATTCCAAAAAAATGTGGTGACCCTGGACCTTGTTTGGTGTCTTGTCATATTGGTGGGCACACTTTTCATGACTGTATGTGTGATCTAGGGGCTTGCGTAAGCATCATGCCACTTTCTATCTTTGTGCGGTTGAATTTATCTCCATTGAAGAAGTTGACGGCGAAATTTGCCTTATCCGACAAAAGTGTGATCACTGTGATGGGAATAGCAGAAGATGTACTTGTGGTGATCATGGACTTGGTCTTTCCGGTTGACTTTTACATCCTTGAAATGCCTCTAACAGAAAATAGAAGCTCATCCTCCGTTCTACTTGGTAGACCCTTCCTTAAGACCTCTAAATTCAAGTTAGATGCCTTCACCGGCACATATTCCTTTGAGGTCGGAGACATGACTATCAAGTTCAATTTGGAAGAATCCATGAAGCATCCTCCCGAAGAGCATTCTGTTCTCCAATGTGATGTAATCGATGAAGTGGTAGCGGAAATGCGAAAAGAAGACCACAACAAGTTATTGGTGCACGAAATTACAATCATACTTTTGTAACTCCGCACAACTAACCAGCAAGTGCACTGGGTTGTCCAAGTAATACCTTACGTGAGTAAGGGTCGATCCCACGGAGATTGTCAGCTTGAAGCAAGCTATGGTTATCTTGTAACTCTTAGTCAGGATATCAATAATTCTCAGATTTAATTGTAAGAAGTAAAAGAACATGAAATAAATACTTGTTTTGTAGTAATGGAGAACAGGTTGAGGTTTTGGAGATGCTTTGTCTTCTAAATTTCTGCTTTCCTATTGTCTTCTTCTTTATTCACGCAAGGCTCCTTCCATGGCAAGCTGTACGTTGGTGGATCACCGTTGTCAATGGCTACCATCCGTCCTCTCAGTGAAAATGGTCCAAATGTGCTGTCACCGCACGGCTAATCATCTGTCGGTTCTCACTCATGTTGGAATAGGATCCATTGATCCTTTTGCATTTGTCACTACGCCCAGCACTCATGAGTTTGAAGCTCGTCACAGTCATCCCTTCCCAGATCCTACTCGGAATACCACAGACAAGGTTTAGACTTTTCGGATCTCAGGAATGGCTGCCAATAATTCTATCCTATACCACGAATTAGAAACCCATGAGATACACATTCAAGCTTGATTACATGTAGAACGGAGGTGGTTGTCAGGCACGCGTTCATAGGTGAGAATGATGAGTGTCACGAATCATCGCATTCATCAGGTTGAAGTGCGAATGAATATCTTAGAATAGAAACAAGCGTGATTGAATGGAAAACAGTAGTAATTGCATTAATCCATCAAAACACACCAGAGCTCCTCACCCCCAACCATGGGGTTTAGAAACTTATGCCGTAGAAGATACAACATGAAACGTGTAAAGTGTCATGAGGTACAAGATGAATCACTAAAAGTAGTTTTTATAATAAACTAGTGTCCTAGGGTTACAGAAAATAAGTAAGCTAGAATAGTTAGTGTAGAAATCCACTTCCGGGGCACACTTGGTGTGTTCTTGGGCTGAGCATTGAAGCTTTCACGTGTAGAGACCTTTCTTAGAGTTAAACGCCAGCTTTTGTGCCAGTTTGGGTGTTTAACTCCAGCTTTCATGCCAGTTTTGGCGTTTTGACGCCAGAATTTCTATGCTGACTTGGAACGCCAGTTTGGGCCATCAAATCTCGGTCAAAGTTTAAACTATTATATATTGCTGGAAAGCCCAGGATGTCTACTTTCCAATGCAATTGAGAGCGCGTCAATTGGGCTTCTGTAGCTCCAAAAAATCCACTTCGAGTTCAGGGAGGTCAGAATCTAACAGCATCTGCAGTCCTTTTTAAGCCTCCGAATCAGATTTTTGCTCAGGTCCCTCAATTTCAGTCAGAAAATACCTGAAATCACAGAAAACACACAAACTCATAGTAAAGTCTAGAAATGTGATTTTTGAATAAAAACTAATAAAAACATAATAAAAACTAACTAAAATATGCTAAAAACATACTAAAAACAATGCCAAAAAGCGTATAAATTATCCATTCATCACAACACCAAACTTAAATTGTTGCTTGTCCCCAAGCAACTGAAAATCAAATATGATAAAAAGAATAGAATATACAATGGATTTCAAAAACATATATGAAGATCAATCTTAATTAGATGAGCGGGGCTATTAGCTTTTTGCTTCTAAATAGTTTTGGCATCTCACTTTATCCTTTGAAGTTCAGAATGATTGGCGTCTATAGGAGCTCAGAATTCAGATAGTGTTATTGATTCTCCTAGTTCAGTGTGTTGATTCTTGAACACAGCTACTTTATGAGTCTTGGCCGTGACCCAAAGCATTTTGTTTTCCAGTATTACCACCGGATACATAAATGCCACAGACACATAACTGGGTGAAACTTTTCAGATTGTGACTCAGCTTTGCTATAGTCCCCAATTAGAGGTGTCCAGAGCTCCTAAGGACACTCTTTTTTTGCTTTGGACCACGACTTTAACCGCTCAGTCTCAAGTTTTCACTTGACACCTTCACGCCACAAGCACATGGTTAGGGACAGCTTGGTTTAGCCGCTTAGGCCAGGATTTTATTCCTTTGGGCCCTCCTATCCACTGATGCTCAAAGCCTTGGATCCTTTTTTTATTTCACCCTTGCATTTTGGTTTAAAGGGCTATTGGCTTTTTCTACTTGCTTTTTCTTTTTCTTTCTTTTTTTTTTCGCATATACTTTTTTCTGCAAGCCTTTTTTATTCACTTCTTTTTCTTGCTTCAAGAATCACTTTTATGATTTTTCAGATCATCAATAACATTTCTCCCTTTTTTCCCTTATTCTTTCAAGAGCCAACATTTTTAACATTTAAAAACAACTATATCAAAAATATGCACTGTTCAAGCATTCATTCAGAAAAACAAAAAGTATTGCCACCACATCAAAATAATTAATCTGTTTTAAAATTCAAAATTCATGTACTTCTTTTTCTTTTTGCAATTAAAAACATTTTTCATTTAAGAAAGGTGATGGATTTATAGGACATTCATAACTTTAAGACATAAAATTTAAATTTTATTAATCATGGAATGAAAATAAGACTAAAAAATAAAAATAAGAGCAAACCAATAATAATAGAAGACAGAAAATAAAAAACAGAAAAATAAATGACTCTTAAAATAGATTCCTAATAATAAAGGTTATCACAGAGTTAAGACTCAACAACCTTGATTTTGAGTAGTGGATGCTCCTTCAATCTAGGGGGTGTTTGGTCCTTTAAGGGAGAGCTTCTGGCACTTCAGCTCCTGTAGCTCACGCCCCTGCTTCTCCTCTTCCTTAAGCAATTTACAGAGTATGCAGTTTTGATTCTGCTGTTCTTCATTAAGTTGATCCACAGCTTCTTGCAGCTTGGTGACAGATGCTTTTAGGTGGGTCTAGTAGTCGATTTCAGGGATTTCTGGGAGGAACTCCTGTGCCCTCCTCTTGATGGAGTTGTCTTGTACTTGTTGTCCTTCCATTGAATTTTTGGCGATTCGATCTTCGATTGGGATGAATTCATCTACTCCCATCCTCACCCCAACATCTTTACATAGCAGAGAAATTAAGCTTGGGTATGCCAATTTGGCTTCAGTGGAGTTCTTGTTTGCAATTGTGTAAATCTCATAAGAAATCAGATGATGAATCTCCACTTCATTTCCTAGCATAATACAATGAATCATCACCGCTCTTTTGACAGTGACCTCAGAGCGGTTGCTAGTGGGCAGTATGGAACGCCCAATGAAGTCCAACCAGCCTCTTGCGACTGGTTTGAGATCTCCTCTCTTGAGTTGGTTTGGGACACCTTTTGAATTGGTTATCCACTTAGTTCCAAGGAGGCATATGTCCTCTAGAACTTGGTCCAACCCCTTATCTTCTCTCACCATTCTCTTATTAAAGGATTCTGGATCATCTTGTAGTTGAGGCAATTCGAAAACCTCTCTTATTTTGTCTTGATGGAAGTAAATAATCCTTCCTCTGACCATGGTTCGGTAGGTATGAAAGGCGGTTCTAGTTATTCTCTGCTTATCTGTCAGCCACAGATTTGAATAGAATTCCTGAACCATGTTTCTTCCAACCTTTGTTTCAGGAATAGCTAGAATTTCCCATCCTCTGTTTCGAATTTGCTCTTGGATCTCCAGATATTCGTTTTTTTTCAGATCGAATTTAACTTCCGGGATCACTGATCTTAGAACCATTATTTTATGGTAATGGTCTGCATGTTCTTTGGTGAAGAACCTCTCTTGATTCCAAAGACTCTTTGGAGTATTATCTTTCTTGCCTCTTGAATTGGTTTGTTTTCCATTAGGAGCCATGATCTTGATGTGTCTTAGCTCAGTGATCACGGAAAAATACACCAAACTTAGAGGTTTGCTTGCCCTCAAGCAAAAGAAAGGAAAGAGGAGAGAGAGGAGGAGAGGCAAATTCGAATGGTGGAGAGGAGGGAATGGCCGAATGTGTATTTATAAGTGGAGGGGAGGGATTTTGAAAATTTTGAAAAAGATATGACATAAAGATATGACTGGTAGAAGAAAATAGAACCATGATATGAAAAAGATGAGATTTTTAAATGAAAAAGATATAAAGAGGTTAAATCTGAAAATTTGTTTATGCATCTAAGAATTAGAAGATGATATGATGAGTTCGGAAAAGATTTGGAAAGAAAATGAAAAGATACTTGAGTTTTTGAAGAAGATTTGGGAAAGAAATTTGAAAAGAGATTTAGAAAATTGTTGAATTTATGAAAATTGAGGGTGAATGATGAAAGTTTGAAACATGTTGATGTAGAAAATTATGAGTCAAAACATGAAAATTTGAAAAATTTTGAAGTGGAAAACAAAATCCTCTCCCCCTGCCTTTCTGGCATTAAACGCCCAGAATGGTATCCATTTTGGCATTTAACGCCCATAAGTTGGCCATTGTGGGAGTTTAACGCCCAGCCAGGTACCCTGGCTGGCGTTAAGCGCCAGAAATCCTTTGTTACTGGGCGTTTTTCTGAATGCCCAGGATGCTGCAATTCTGGCGTTAAACGCCCAGAATGGTACCCATTATGGCGTTTAACGCCCAAAATGGTACCTTTACTGGCGTTAAACGCCAGAATGGGTACCATTCTGGCGTTTGACGCCCAAAATGCTCCTTACTGGCGTTTTCTTGCCAGTGAGCTCCTTTTCTCTGCTTTTTACGCTGAATCCTTCTGTAACTCTGTGAACAATTTTGATGATTAATCTTGAAGAAAATTTATATCAAACTTCTACAAGTATTAATTAAAACAAATAACTTGCTAATGGCTGGGTTGCCTCCCAGCAAGCGCTTCTTTATTGTCTTTACCTGGACCTGGACTTAGCTTTATTCAAGCCTCAGTTTTGAGCACTCTTCCTCAAAATTGCTTTCAAGATAATGTTTGATTCTCTGTCCATTAACATTGAACTTTTTATCAGAGTCAATATCCTGAAGCTCAACATATCCATACGGTGATACACTTGTGGTCACATATGGTCCCCTCCATCGTGATTTCAATTTCTCGGGGAATAGTCTGAGCCTAGAGTTGAAGAGCAGAACCTTCTGTCCTGGTTCAAAGACTCTAGATGACAGTTTCTTGTCATGCCACTTTTTTTGCTTTCTCCTTATAAATTTTAGCATTTTCAAAAGCATTGAGTCTGAATTCCTCTATCTCATTCAGCTGGAGCAACCTTTTTTCTCCATCTAACTTAGCATCCAGGTTTAGGAATCTAGTTGCCCAGTAGGCCTTATGTTCCAGTTCCACTGGCAGATGATAGGCCTTGCCATACACGAGCTGGTATGGAGAGGTTCCTATAGGAGTCTTGAATGCTGTTCTGTACGCCCACAGAGCATCATCCAAGCTTTTTGCCCAATCCTTTCTTCGGGCAATTACAGTCCGTTCCAGGATTCTTTTTAGTTCTCTATTAGAGACTTCAGCCTGCCTATTTATCTGTGGGTGATATGGAGTTGCTACCTTGTGGCTAATTCCATATCGGACCATAGCAGAATATAGCTGTTTATTGCAGAAATGTTTCTGGAGGAATTTTAGTACGGTCTTAGTATCATTAGTGGGTGTGGCAATTGCTTCTACCCATTTAGATTCATAGTCTACTACCACCAGAATGTAAGTGTTTGAGTATGATGGTGGGAAGGGAACCATGAAGTCAATACCCCATACGTCAAACAACTCAATCACTAAGATCCTTTTGTTGAGGCATAGCATAACCATGAGGCAAGTTGCCAGCTCTTTGGCAACTATCACAGTTACGCACAAACTCTCGGGCATCTCTATAGAGAGTAGGCCAGTAGAAGCCACATTGGAGGACCTTAGTGGCTATTCGCTCACCTCCGAAATGTCCTCCATACTGTGATCCATGGAAATGCCATAGGATCTTCTGTGCCTCTTCTCTAGGCATACATCTGCGGATCATTCTGTCTGCACATCTCTTAAAGAGATATGGTTCATCCCATAAGTAGTACTTTGCATCAGAAATTAGTTTTTTCGTCTGCATCCTATTGTACTCTTTGGGTATGAACCTCACAGCTTTATAATTCGCAATGTCTGCAAATCATAGTGCTCCCTGAATGGCAAAAAGTTGCTCATCCAGAAAGGTTTCAGAGATCTCAGTAGGAGGGAGGGACGCCCCTACTACTGGTTCTATCCGAGACAGGTGATCAGCTACCTGGTTCTCTGTCCCTTTTCTGTCTCTTATTTCTATATCAAACTCTTGCAGAAGCAACACCTATCTTATGAGCCTGGGTTTTGAATCTTGCTTTGTGAGTAGGTATTTAAGAGCAGTATGGTCAGTATACACAATCACTTTTGAACCTACTAAATAGGATCTAAACTTGTCAATGGCATAAACCACTGCAAGTAACTCTTTTTCTGTGGTTGTGTAATTCTTCTATGCATCATTTAAAACACGGCTAGCATAGTAAATGACGTGCAGAAGCTTGTTATGCCTCTATCCCAACACTGCACCAATGGTATGGTCACTGGCATCACACATTAGTTCGAATGGTAATGTCCAGTTTGGTGCAGAGATGACTGGTACTGTGACCAGCTTAGCTTTCAGGGTCTCAAACGCCTGCAGACACTCTTTGTCAAATACAAATGGCATGTCAGCAGCTAGAGGTTTTGCTATTTTCGAAAAATCCTTTATAAACCTCCTGTAGAATTCTGCATGTCCCAGAAAGCTTCTGATTGCTTTTACATTGGTAAGTGGTGGTAATCTTTCAATTACCTCTACCTTAGCTTGATCCACCTCTATTCCTTTATTCGAAATTTTATGCCCAAGGACAATTCCTTCAGTCACCATAAAGTGACATTTTTCCCAGTTTAAAACTAGGTTAGTCTCTTGGCACCTTTTCAGAACAAGTGCTAGATGATCAAGATAGGAGCTGAATGAGTCTCCAAATACTGAGAAGTCATCAATGAAGACTTCCAGAAATTTTCCCACCATATCAGAGAAAATAGAAAGCATGCATCTCTGAAAGGTTGCAGGTGCATTGCACAGACCAAAAGGCATTCTTCTGTAGGCAAATACTCCAGATGGACATATGAATGCTGTTTTCTCTTAGTCTTGAGGGTCTACTGCAATTTGGTTGTAACCTGAGTAGCCATCCAAAAAGCAGTAATAGTCATGACCTACTAGTCTCTCTAGTATCTGGTCTATGAATGGTAAAGGAAAATGATCCTTTCTGGTGGCGGTATTGAGCCTTCTGTAGTCAATACACATACGCCACCCTATGACTGTTCTTGTAGGAACCAGTTCATTCTTGGACAGGGCTTACCCAGGGGCTATCAAAAATAGGATAAATAATCCCAACCTCTAGTAACTTAGTGACCTCTTTCTGCACGACCTCCTTCATGGCTGGATTTAGCCGCCTCTGTGGTTGAACCACTGGCATAGCATCATCCTCCAATAAGATCTTGTGCATGCATCTTGCTGGGCTAATGCCCTTAAGATCACTTATGGACCACCCAAAAGCTGTCTTGTGTGTCCTTAGCACTTGAATTAGTGCTTTCTCTTCCTGTGGATTTAAAGAAGAGCTTATGATCACTCCAAAAGTGTTATTTTCTCCTAGAAATGCATATTTCAGGGATGGTGGGAGTGGTTTGAGCTCGGGTTTAGGAGGCTTATCCTCTTCTTGATAAATTTTCAGAGGTTCTTTTATTTCCTCTGATTCCTCCAGATCAGACTGAACATCTTTAAAGATATCCTCTAGCTCTGATTCAAGACTTTCAGTCATATTGATCTCTTCCACCAAAGAGTCAATAATATCAGTGCTTATGCAGTCATTTGATGTGTCTGGATGCTGCATAGCTTTGACAGCATTTAACTTAAACTCATCCCCATTGACTCTCAGGGTCACTTCCCCTTTTTGTACATCAATAAAAGTTCATCCAGTTGCTAGGAAAGGTCTTCCTATAACGAGAGTCGCACTCTTGTGCTCCTCTATTTCCAGCACTACAAAGTCAGTGGGAAAGGCAAATGGCCCAACCTTGACAATCATGTCCTCAATTATGCCTGATGGATATTTAATGGAGCCATCAGCAAGTTGAAGACATATCCGGGTTGATACTTGCTCCAAGGTCACATAGAGCTATCTTGGTGCAAGCACCCTCTAATGTGCATGGTATCATAAAGCTTCCTGGATTTTTAAGCTTCTCTGGTAAGCTTTTCAGAATGACTGCACTGCATTCTTCAGTGAGAAACACCTTTTCAGTTTCTCTCCAATCCTTCTTATGACTTAAGATCTCTTTCATGAACTTAGCATAAGAGGGTATTTGCTCAAGTGCCTTTGCAAACGGGATCTTTATCAAAGGAGTTCTGAGATAGTCTGCAAAGCGGGCAAATTATTTATCCTGTTCTGCTTGGCGTAGTTTCTGAGGATAAGGCATCCTGGCTTTATATTCTTCAACCTTAGTTGCTGCAGGTTTATTCCCTACAGAGGTGGTTGGAGAAGCCTTCTTAGAGGGGTTACTATCAGCACTTGCAGGTGTCTGATCCCTCACTAGCGTTTGAACGCCAGGATTGGGTGCTGGATGGTTGTTTAATGCCAGCTTCCCACCTTTTTCTGGCGTTTGAATGCCTGAACTGGGCAAAGAATGGGCGTTCAACGCCAACTTTTCACCCTTTTCTGGCATTTGAATGCCAGAGTTATTCCTCTCTGGGTTCTTGCTGTCCTCAAAGGGATTTTGGGCGGTGGTTTGGTCATTCTCTGTCAGTTGTTCCTTTCTTGTCTTTCAGCTACTTTGAGCTGATTTATTCAATGTCTTTCTGCTCCTTAATTGGACAGCTTGGCATTCTTTTGTTATCTGTTTAGATAGATGCTGTCTTGTCTGATTCAATTGTGCTTCCATATTCTAGTTAGCATTTTTAGTGTCTTGCAGCATCTCTTTAAATTCTTCTAATTGTTTTGTCACAAGGAGTAATTGCTGATTAAGTTCAACAATCTGTTCTTGAGGATTAGGATCAGTAGTTACTGCCCTAGACTCTTCTTTTATAGAGGACTCATTGCTTGAGTACAGATGCTGATTTCTAGCAACCGTATCTATGAGTTCTTGAGCTTCTTCAATCGTCTTTCTCATGTGTATAGATCCACCAGCTGAGTGGTCTAGAGACATTTGAGCTCTTTCTGTAAATCCATAGTAGAAGATGTCTAACTGTACCCACTCTGAAAACATTTTAGAGGGACATTTCCTTAGCATCCCTTTGTACCTCTCCCAGGCATTATAAAGGGATTCATTATCCTATTGTTTAAAGCCTTGGATGTCCAGCCTCAGCTGTGTCATCCTTTTTGGAGGGTAAAATTGATTCAGGAATTTGTCTGATAGCTGTCTCCATGTTTTTATGCTTGCTGTGGGTTGGTTATTTAACCACCTTTTAGCTTGATCTTTTACAGCAAATGGAAACAGTAACAATCTGTAGACATCCTGATCCACTTTTTTATCACGTACTGTGTCAACAATTTGTAGGAACTGTGCCAGAAACTCAGTAGGTTCTTCCTGTGGAAGGCCGGAATACTGGCAATTTTGCTGCACCATGATAATGAGCTGAGGATTTAGCTCAAAACTGCTTGCTTTGATGGGAGGTATACAGATGCTACTCCTATATGCAGCTGTAATGGGGTTAGCATATGACCCCATAGTCCTTTTGGACTGTTCATTTCCACTTAGGTCCAAAATGGAGAAAGGGAGATGATGTGGATTGCAAATAAAATATATTTTTGTTTTTATTTTATTTTAATTAAAATTAACCGAATAAAATAAAACTAAATAAATGAAAAATAAAATAAAAGTTTCGAAAATTAAGAGAAAAAGTAAAAAGATAAATAAATAATTCGAATGCTAAAATGGCTAATTAATTAAAAAGATTTGAAAAATTCTGGATATGGTTTTCGAAAATTAGAAGAAAATAAAATAAAAACAAATTGAAAACTAAATTAATTAATTAAAAAGATTTTGGAATTAGCAATCAAAAAGATATGATTGCAGTTTATTTTAAAAAAGATATGATTGAGAATATATGATTGCAATTTATTAAAAAAAGATATGATTGAAAAGATATGATTGAAGAAATTAAAAAGATTTGATTTTTGAAAAAGATTTGAAAAGATCAATTTTTGAAATTAGAATTTTGACTTGACTAAAAAAAAAGATATGATTTTGAAAATCTTTGACTAATTTAATGCAAAAGTTCGAAATTTATGAGTAAAATAAGGAAAAGATATTTTTTTATTTTTGAATTTTAATGAGAAAAGAGAAAAACAACAGAATGACATTAAACTTAGAAATTTTAGATCAAAACAAAGAGAACAAACAAGAAAACTTTGAATGTCAAGATGAACACCAAGAACACTTTGAAGATCAAGATGAACACCAAGAAAAATTTTTTTAAAAAATTTTTAAGTAAATAAAAGCACAAAAACACCAAACTTAAAATTTTTAGAAAATCAGACACAAATTTTCGAAAATTTAAAGGAAAACACAAAGAAGACACCAAATTTAGAATTTTTAAAGATCAAGAAGAAACTAGGAACATGCAAATTCGAAAAATTAAAAGAAAATAAAAGCATGCAATTGACACCAAACTTAAAATATGAAACTAAACTCAAATAAAAGACTCAAATTTAGTGACTCTAAACCAACAAAAATAAATTATTCCTAATCTAAGAAACAAGATAAACCGTCAGTTGTCCAAACTCGAACAATCCCCGGCAACGGCGCCATAAACTTGGTGCACGAAATTACAATCACACTTTTGTAACTCCGCACAACTAACCAGCAAGTGCACTGGGTCGTCCAAGTAATACCTTACGTGAGTAAGGGTCGATCCCACGGATATTGTTGGCTTGAAGCAAGCTATGGTTATCTTGTAACTCTTAGTCATGATATCAATAATTCTCAGATTTAATTGTAAAAAAAAAAAAGAACATGAAATAAATACTTGTTATGCAGTAATGGAGAACAGGTTGAGGTTTTGGAGATGCTTTGTCTTCTAAATTTCTGCTTTCCTACTGTCTTCTTCTTCATGCACGCAAGGCTCCTTCCATGGCAAGCTATACGTTGGTGGATCACCGTTGTCAATGGCTACCATCCATCCTCTCAGTGAAAATGGTCCAAATGCGCTGTCACCGCACGGCTAATCATCTGTCGATTCTCACTCATGTTGGAATAGGATCCATTGATCCTTTTGCATCTGTCACTACGCCCAGCACTCATGAGTTTGAAGCTCGTCACAGTCATCCCTTCCCAGATCCTACTCGGAATACCACAGACAAGGTTTAGACTTTTCGGATCTCAGGAATGGCCGCCAATAATTCTAGCCTATACCACGAAGGTCCCAATCTTAGATTAGAAACCCAAGAGATACACATTCAAGCTTGATTACATGTAGAACGGAGGTGGTTGTCAGGCACACATTCATAGGTGAGAATGATGAGTGTCACGGATCATCGCATTCATCAGGTTGAAGTGCGAATGAATATCTTAGAATAGAAACAAGCGTGATTGAAAGGAAAACAGTCGTAATTGCATTAATCCATCAAAACACAGCAGAGCTCCTCACCCCCAACCATGGGGTTTAGAAACTCATGCCATAGAAGATACAATATGAAACGTGTAAAGTGTCATGAGGTACAAGATGAATCACTAAAAGTAGTTTTTATAATAAACTAGTGCCCTAGGGTTACAGAAAATGAGTAAGCTAGAATAGTTAGTGTAGAAATCCACTTCCAGGGCCCACTTGGTGTGTGCTTGGGCTGAGCATTGAAGCTTTTACGTGTAGAGACCTTTCTTGGAGTTAAACACCAGCTTTTGTGCTAGTTTGGGCGTTTAACTCGAGCTTTCATGCTAGTTCTGGCGTTTTGACGCCAGAATTTCTATGCTGACTTGGAACGCCAGTTTGGGCCAACAAATCTCGGTCAAAGTATGGACTATTATATATTGCTGGAAAGCCCAGGATGTCTACTTTCCAACGCAATTCAGATCGCGCCAATTGGGCTTTTATAGCTCCAGAAAATCCACTTCAAGTGCAGGGAGGTCAGAATCGAACAGCATCTGCAGTCCTTTTTCAGCCTCCGAATAAGATTTTTTCTCAGGTCCTTCAATTTCAGCCAGAAAATACCTGAAATCACCGAAAAACACACAAACTCATAGTAAAGTCCAAAAATGTGATTTTTCAATAAAAACTAATAAAAACATAATAAAAAATAACTAAAATATGCTAAAAACATACTAAAAACAATGCAAAAAAGCGTATAAATTATCTGCTCATCAGTTATGCTACCCTATTGTTGAGGAGACGGATAACCAAGAGGATGAACAAGAGAAAGTTGTTGAGAATAAACTCTGTGAGATTGATGAAAAGGGACCTCAGCTTGAGGCAAAGAATGAACTGAAGCCTCTTCCATCTCATTTGAAGTATGCTTTCTTAGAGGACAACCAAAAGTTTCCGATCATTATTGCTAGTGAGCTTTCTAGTGAAGAAGAAGGAAAGCTCCTAGATGTTCTAAGAAAGTACAAGAAGGCAATTCGCTGGAGCCTAGCCGATAATGTGGGGATTAACCCCCGCAAGTGCATGCATCGTATATTTCTACAAGAGGGAGCTTGGCCGATTAGGCAACCGCAAAGGAGGCTCAACCCAACCATCCTTGATGTGGTAAAGAAGGAGGTCACTAGGCTACTTGATGCGGGTATCATATGCCAAATTTCTGACAGTGAGTGGGTGAGCCCGGTCCAGGTTGTTCCCAAGAAATCGGGCATCACTGCGGTTAAAAAGGATGATGGTGAAGTGGTCACCAAGAGAGTACAAAATGCTTGGCGAGTGTGCATCGATTATAGAAGGTTGAACACCGCTACAAGGAAGGACCACTACCCTTTGCCCTTTATTGATCAGATGTTGGACCGTTTGGCGGGTAAATCCCATTATTGCTTTCTTGATGGATTCACTGGTTACTTCCAAATTCACATTGCCCCTGAGGATCAGGAAAACACCAGATTCACTTGTCCTTTTGGCACCTTTGCCTACAAAAGGATGCCATTTGGACTATGTAATGCACCTACTACTTTTCAGCGGAGTATGACCAGTGTCTTTTCTGATCTGATGGAGAATTGTCTGGAAGTCTTTATGGATGACTTCAGTGTTTATGGAACTTCATTTGATTGTTTCTTAGAGAACTTGGCCAAGGTCTTAGCTAGATGTGTTGACACTAACATTGTCTTAAACTTTGAAAAATGCCACTTTATGGTAAGATAAGGTATAGTGTTAGGACATGTAGTATCTCATGAAGGCATTTCTGTAGATCTGGCCAAGGTCGATGTTATCACCACTTTACCTCACCCCTCATCTGTGAGGGGGCTCCGCTCGTTTTTGGGACATGTAGGATTTTACAGGCGCTTTATTAAGGATTTCAGCAAGATTGCTTTGCCATTGTCGCGCCTACTCCAAAAAGATGTGGACTTTGAGTTTGACAGTGCATGTGTAAGTACATTTGAAGAGCTAAGGAGAGCTCTTACCACAGCACCGATTGTGCGAGGCCCCAACTGGACGCTACCATTCGAGATAATGTGCGATGCGTCAAACCATGCTTTAGGTTCCGCGCTTGCAAAGCGCGATGGTAAACTTTCTTATGTCATTGCTTACTCTTCTAAAACATTGGATGCAGCACAATCCAACTATACCACTACAGAAAAGGAACTCCTAGCTATTGTTCATGCTTTAGATAAATTCAGATCTTATTTGCTAGGGTCAAAGATAGTGGTATACACGGATCATGCAGCTTTGAAGTACTTATTGATAAAGAATGAGTCAAAACCTAGACTCATCCGTTGGATCTTACTTTTGCAATAATTCGACATTGGGATTAGGGACCGGAGTGGGTCTCAAAACTTGGTTGCGGATCATTTAAGCTGCCTTGAGAATTTAAAATTTGACCTATTTCCGATCAATGACTCATTCCCATTAGATAGTTTGCATGTTGTGTTAGATAGCTTTCCTTGGTTTGCACCAATGGCGAACTACTTGGTCGCAAAATCTTCCCTCCTGACTTTTCTAAACACCAAAGAGACAAGTTGAGGAGTTATTCCAAATACTACATTTGGCATGACCCTCACTTGTGGAAGAGGGGAGTGGACCAAGTAATTCGAAGATGTGTCCCGGAATCTGAAATTCAACCCATTCTTGAAGCTTGCCATTCATCCGAATGTGGCGGCCACTTTGGCCCACAGAGGACAACTAAAAAGGTGTTAGATTGTGGATTCTGGTGGCCAACCTTATTCAAGGATGCTAACCGGTTCTGTGTGTCTTGCCATCAGTGTCAGATGTCGGGAAACACGTCCTAAAGGGATGAGACGCCTCAGCAACCTATGTTGTTCTGTGAGATATTTGATGTATGGGGTATTGACTTTATTGGACCTTTTCCCAACTCAAGTGGGTATCTGTATATTCTGTTAGTGGTTGACTACGTGTCAAAGTGGGTAGAAGCAATACCTACCCACCTTGACGATGCCAATACTGTCATTTCTTTTATCAAGAATAACATTGTGTACCGTTATGGGTCGCCACGAGCAATCGTGAGCGACCAAGGATCGCACTTTTGTAACAGGAAAGTAAAGGCACTGCTCAAGCGCTATGAAGTATTGCATAAGGTTGCAACTGCTTATCACCTACAAACCAACGGGCAAGCAGAAGTGTCCAACCGGGAGATTAAGAGAATTTTGGAGAAAGTGGTCAATCCACAAAGGAATGATTGGAGCCTCCGGTTAGGAGATGCACTTTGGGCGTATAGGACGGCCTACAAGACTCCGTTGGGGATGAGTCCCTTCCGGATCGTCTATGGTAAGGCATGCCACCTTCCAGTGGAGATTGAGCATAAAGCCTATTGGGCGGTAAAGCAGTGCAACATGGATTTTACCAAGGCGGGTGTGGCTAGGAAATTATAGCTAGAGGAGCTCGAGTGTTTGAACGAAGCATATGAGAATGCCCGGATCTACAAGGAAAAGTCTAAAGCATTCCATGACCATCACATCCAAAAGAAGGATTTTCAAGAAGGTGATGAGGTTCTCCTCTACAACTTGAGGCTTAGATTCATGCCTGGCAAGCTCCGTTCTAGATGGGAAGGACCCTTCAAGGTGAAAGAGATAAAGCCCTATGGGGTGGTGGAATTGTTTGATCCTAAAATTGAAACAACTTTCAAGGTGAATGGACGTAGAGTGAAGAAGTACCATGGCTACAAGTTTCCAAAAGAGCTAGAGGTGTTCCTACTAATGGATGCACCTAGAGGAGGAGAAGCTTGAGCGACTAACCGTCCAACTTAAGGACGTTAAAGAAAAGTGCTTGGTGGAAGGCACCCCACCGTGGTAAGATCTTCCTTGTGTATACCTTCTTGCTTTTAGCATTAGATTGTTGTACATTTTGTGACTTCTTGATGTTGTTGATTGCTTAGGAATGCTAGTTTTGTTGATCTTGTTGGATAAATAGGATGTTCATATAGATTTCATAATTTTGGTATGAATGAATTACTGAAGTTGGAGAAAATGCTTGTTTTGAATAGTGCATGAAATTGTGAGTGTTTCCTTGACTACCTAGCTCAAACACCTGCCAAGAATGTGTTAGAATAGCCCTTTCTATGTTGTTTAAAAAAAAGAGAGGGGAAAAGGGGGCATCCGCGCGCGAGCGCACTGTATGCGCGTGTGCCGGTGGTGCATTTCATACTCCTGGTACAAAAACCCGAGAGTTATGCCCACCTTGTGCCCACTTCATGCCAGGCACCAACGCGCAAGCGTGCGTGACACCTACACGCCCCTTGAAAATTAGCCATCGACTCGCAAGCGCACTGTGCGCGCGCGCCTCGATTGTGCAATCTGAACTCCCTGGTACAAAAACCAGAGAATTGTGCCAAACTTGTGCCTATTCTGTGCCCGCGACTGACGCACAGGCTTGTGCTGCATGCCAACTCTGGTACAAAAACCCGAGAGTTAGGCCTACTTTGTGCCAACTCTGTGTCAGGAACCCAACTGTCTTCACGCGTATGCGCCCTTGACGCGTACGCGCCCCTCGCTCAACCCTCACCGATGCGTAAGCCCACCGTGTGCGCGCGGGTCGGTCGCGCGAACCAGTTTTAAAGCTAGCGCGCCCTGCTTCTTTCCTTCTCTCACCTTCTTTCTTGTTTCCTTTCTTCTTCTTCCATCACTTTTCTTCTTCTTCTTCTTCTTCTTCTTCTTCTTCTTCTTCTTCCACTACATCTCTTCTCTCTCTTTTTCTTTTCTCACAAAAGAATACTCCACCTTGTTCTCTTCCCCTTCTCAAGGTTCTACTTCTTCTATACTTCATCTCTTACTCTCTTTGCATAATCTCTTCTAGTTACATGTTTCTTTTTGATTGATTCTCTTATTTTCTCTTTTACTTGCATGATCATACTACTTGCTTTTTGCTTGTTTACTTTTTTCTTCTCTTGTTTTCCTATGGATGTTGTGTGATGATTGAAATTTCATTTTGGGACTCTGATTGGTCGAGTATCTCATATTTGCTCATTGTTTGAAATTTCATATATGCACGAATGCCATTTTGGTTTATTTTAGTCATATACATTCAATTTGGTGCTTCCTCCTCATTCACTTGCTCCCTTCTAAGTGCATTGAGTCCACTTTGCTTTATGCTTGCTAATTAATACTCATTGAACATGACTTGCTCTTTGTTATGGATGCATGAGATTATTCTTCTCGTGCCATATTGCATGCTTTACTCACTCTTGCATCCCATGCCAAGTGTTGTGACCCATGCCTCTATGATCACTTTGTTGCACTATTTGTTTTGGGCACTACCTTTCACTTGTATGTTTTCGTTGAGATGATTCTTTGGGTTTAATGTTTTCCGATTTTCCCTCCCTTTTTCAGGATGGCTACCAAGAAAGGCAAGGAGAAAGCTTCAAAGAAACCGGCCACAAAGAGGGCACCCCAAAAGTCAAACTCTAAGGCGCACTCTTCATTAGGAGCCAAACCCCTATCTAAGAAGGCGAAGGCACCCGCTCCTATTGATGAAAAGAGAAGAGCAAACCAGCAAAGGATTCTTCAAAGTTCCCCAACCACTTCTGCGAACTTGTGTTCCCCGCCATGGTTGAGAGGAACTATCATGCCGAGCATCTACTCACCCCGCTGGACAAGGTTGCTCATTGTATTCTACCCCGCATTGAACGGCAAGGATGGGAGTTTCTTCTGAGAAAACCACAGGAAGTCAACCTCTCATGGGTGGTAAAATTCTACACTAACTACCATCTTCCCTCTCTTTAATCGGTATACGTGCACCGGAAGCATGTCCCAATTTCAGAAGAGGCTATTCAGCAAGTGCTTAATGTCCTACCGGTAGCAAGTGACATGGATGACTACCAAGAGAAGAGTTTGGGTTTGATTGGGACTCGATCCTCCGAGTCATTGCTGAACCAGAGACATTTTGGACCCATGGTTGACTCCGGATGCAGCCCAAGTGCATTGACGCATGTTCTCTCACTATAGAAGCTAGAGCTTGGGCACAGATCCAATTCCACTATGTGCTACCTAGTACCCACAAGTTGTCCTTCACGGCAGATCTCGCGTTGCTTGTTTGGTGTGGTCTCACGGAGAGACCGGTGAACATTCCGCTTCTTATCAAGCAAGAGATGGGTCAAGTCCACGCCTGGGGTAATTTGCCCTTTCCAACATTGGTGTTTGATTTAGTTGCTGCTGTGGGTATTCCTTGGAAAGCCGTGGACACGAAGGCCATAATTCCGGCTAAGGGCGATGTTGTCCCAAGCAAAAAATACTTACAGCTTCCTATGAACAACCCAAGCCTTGACATAGCCCCTCCACCTACTATTCCTTCCACCTCATCATCACCACCACGGCAAGGATCCACCCATCAAAGGATAGAAGATCTACACCGAAAGATTGATAGATATGAGCGGCGCAACCAACGCCGATACACTTACATCAATAAGCTCTTGCGTTGTGTTACCCCTAGCATGGAGGAACCCGAGATATTCACGTCCACCTCAAACCCAAGTAATGGGAGCTCTGATGAAGGGGATACTGAAGGTTCCGGTCCTGATCGCCCTTTGCGCATTGTTGGTAGCACGGAGGACCGTGCTAAATTCTAAGTGTGGGGAGGTCGTTCGACCGATCTCCATCGGTAACAACCTCTTCCTTTCAACACCCATGGATTTATCTTTTGCTTAGTAGTTAGTACATTGCATGTGTAGTTAGTCTTGCTTGTAAATACCCTTTGCATGATAGTTAGTCTCTATAGAGTTACTTGGTCAGAATAATGACTTCTTCCCCAAGAAACTGTATTTTCGGGGTACCCAACCAATTTTGAAAATTTTCTTTTTGTGCAAACTTGCTTCAAGAATGTATTTTGGAACACAGTGATTGAGCTAAGAACACAAGCATGTGAGTTTTGAGCATATTGTGTGGTTATATCTTCTAACCACTATTTTCCATTCTTGTGTGCAGTATTCTCTCTCTATGACTGTAATCCTTGCTTTGTCTAATTCTATATGTCCATTACTTTGTGTATGAATGCATTTATATGATTGAGGCCATCATTTCAATAGTCACTTCACCCAAATGGCCTTAACCCTTTTATCTACTATTGCTAACCAATTTTGAGCCCATGATAAACCCTTTTTGTTCTTAAATAGTGCACATCAACAACCCTAAGTGAAAAATAATGAATGTCCCTATATTTGGATCCTTGATTAGCTTAGGTAAGTGAGGTTGTGTATTATTCAAATGGGAGGGTGTACTTGGGAACTTGGGTAGATGTAAAGGTGTATATTCATAGTTGTAATTGGAAATTTTGTGAATCGGGAACATACTCATGTATTGAATGATTGAACCATATGCATTGAAACTTTTGTACATGAAACCCCAAGAAAAAGGGGACCAAAAAAAATAAAAAATAATATTATATGTGTATATACGAGAATGTAAGAAAAGGAAATAGAAAAATAGAAGAAACAAAAATATGGAAAAAAAAGAGAAAGCAATAAAAAGGGACAAAAATGCCCCAAGACAAAGTAATAATAACAATACATATGGGATGTGAATTGAAAAAGAATGCATGAGTATGCAAAAAGTAAAACCCATGGGTAGCTAGGCATTGTATTAGAGTTGTATAGGTTGTTCTATGTGTTGAGTGAGAACTCAGGTTAATCAAGGATTCGAATTTTAAGCTCACTTGACCATATACATCCTTACCTTCACCCTAGCCCCATTACAACCCATGAATAAGACCTCATGATACTTGTATGCATGCATGAGGTAATTGTTGATTGTTAGATGAAAGACAAATCTTGGAAAGCATGATTAGGAGAGGATTGAGTGACGAACCCTATACACCTGAGCGAATAGAGCGGATACACTTCCGGTGAGGGTTCGATGCTCAAATCCTTATTCCCGGCTTTCACAAGCTTTCATCTAGCAAGTTATATGCACTTCATAGTGAGGTTCAAATTGGTAGGATTCATGAACTACATATCATTTTCGTCCCGTATGCTCATATGTATTCTTGGAGGATAGATGCACCCTTGACCAAGTAGATAGATGCTTTTACGTTAGTTGCATGCATTCATTTACGTAATTTGCACTTCATAAACCCTTTCTTACCATGATCTTTGGTCTTTTTATTTTAAGCATGAGGACATGCTTGGTTTAAGCGTGGGGAGATTTGATAAACCCCAATTTTAAGGTTTATATTGTGTGGAATTTGAGGGTTTTGTCAATATTTTTCACACTTATTCACAAGAATTGCATGGTTTTGTGTTCTCTTCCTAATATTGCTTCATGATGCAAAACATGCTTCTTTTACCTTAGAATTGCTATATTTTGATCCTCTTTTATTACCATTCGATGCCGTGACGTGTTTGTTGAGTGATTTCAGAATTTATAGGGCAAGAATGGCCTAGAAGGGAGAAAGAAAGAATGCACAAGAGGAAGGAACATGAAGATTTGGATTTTGGGAATTTCAGCATGGGCGTGCACGCGCACCTCACGCGCATGCGCGGGTGTGGACAGCTGGATACGGCGCGCAAAGATCGACGCATCCGCGTAGATTAGAGAAATCTGCCTCAGCGCATGATAAACCCCATTTTTAGGGTTTATCATGTATAGATTTAAGAGTTTTGTCAACGATCCTCCACACTTATTCATATAAAACTGCATGATTTTCTGTTCCTTTCCCATTTTGCCTCATAGATGAAAATATGCTTCTTTTGCATCAAAATTGATATATTGTAATCCCCCTCTATTACCATTCGATGCCTTGATCCATTTGTTAAGTGGTTTCAGAAGTTACAGGGCAAAAATGGCTAAGAGGAGTGAAGGAAGCATGCATGAATGGAAGGAGCATGGAATAAATTAAAGATTTGAAGTTTGGACATGCACGGACACGCGCACCTAGCGCGTACGCGTGAATGCGTACACCCATAGCCAGCACAGTGGAGCCAAGTGAGGAGCAGGCGCGCTTATATGGCTGGGCCATATCTCCTGTGATGCTCCCGCGCACCGTGCGCCTGCGCGCAGATCGCAAAAAGACCCCAGGGATGCATACGCGTGCCGTGCGCGTACGCGTCAATGGACGCACGTGATTTTTAATCAAAATATGTGACCAGCGATTTCAAGGAGTCCCAGGCCCTGTTTTGGAACAGAATTTTGGAAGGAAAAGCTTAAGAAGACCAAGGATTAGGAGTGTTAGGACAATTAGTCATAATTCTAGATATTTTAGGGAGTTAGTTACATTTTGTTTTTAGAGAGAGAAACTCCAACTTCTCTCTAGAATTTCACTTCTCCCATTGCAATTCTCCTGGGATTTCTTGGTGAGATCCATTGCCAATTCATAGTTCTACTCTTCTTCTACTCATAATTGATGTTCTTTTGATTCAATCTCTTAGATCTAGATTTGTTTGACTTTGTTACCCTGATTTTGGATTAATGAATTGTATCATTTCATTCAATTGCTTGATTGTTGATGACTGTGTGGATTAGATAGCTTTAATTCAATTTTCTTCTCTCAATTACATCATGTCTTCTATGATTTCCTACCAAGTGTTTGTGATAATGACAACCCTAACTATGGAGTAGATTTCTCTTACTTGGCTTAGGGGTTGAGTTATTGGAGACACTTGAATAGTGGATATTAATTGTAGATTATGAATTGGGAGTTGCTAATTGACTTGGAGTGCACTAAAGCTAGACTTCCCTAGGGTGAGACTAGGACTTGTGACTCAAGTTAGTTACTCTCACTTGACTTTCCTCCATTGTTAGGGGGTTAACTAAGTGAAGCAATAATCAATTCTTATCATAATTGAAGGAAACTATAATGATGAAACTTCCAATGCTCACCCTTAGCGAAGGCCTTTATCTTAATTAATTGTTGTTTGCTTTTGTTAGCTTGAATTCTTGCACCAACTCTAAAAACCATAAAAGCTTTCCTAATCAATGATGTGCATTCTAAGGCAATTCCTATGGAGAACGACCCGGGATCAAGACTCTTGGTCATAGATTTTAGAATTGTTTGATGCGATATTTGCGTGTTGGTTAAACTATACTCACGATTGGATTCATTGCTAATTTCTAACCGGCATAAGAATATGCGGTTCATCAAAATGGCGCCGTTGCCCAAAAAAGTGTGTTGATTCGGGACCTTGTTTAGTCTCTTGTGTCATTGACAGAGTCCAATTTATTGACTGTATGTGTGACTTTGGTGCATGCGTTAGCATTATGCCTTTTTCCATTTATCATCTATTAAAGCTCCCACTGTTAAAGCAGTCGGTGGCTAGGTTTGTCTTGGCGGACAAGAGCATAATAACCTTGTCGGGTATTGTGAAAGATGTGTTGGTCAACATCAAGGGTTTGATATTTCCAATTGATTTCCATATTATTGTGATGCTACCAAGTGAATCCGAAAGGGCATCATCTATCCTACTTGGGAGGCCATTTTTTAGGACCTCTAGATTCAAGTTGGATGCTCATTCTGGGACCTACTCATTTGAGATAGATGGGAGAGTTGTAAGTTTTAGCCTAGAAGAATCAATGAGGCACCCACTGGAGAACCATTCCATATTTCGGTATGATCTAATTGACAACATTGTGGCCGAAGTGCATTATGCAAAGCTAGAAGAATAATATATGGTTGAAGAAGATAGTGAAGATCCAAGTGAAGAAGTTCAAGTGACAAGCCAAGAGCAAAAACTAGAATTGAAGCCACTACCACCCCACCTAAAGTATTCATATCTTGATGAAGCCCACAAGTTCCCGGTGATCATAGCAAGGGAACTAAATCCTCAACAAGAAGAGAATTTGCTATGTGTTTTAAGGAAGAACAAAAGGGCAATAGGGTGGAGTTTCGCGGATCTAGTGGGGATAAGTCCCCAAGTGTGTGAGCCCTGGATCCTTTTGGAAGAAGAAGCTAGACCCGTGAGACAACCTCAAAGGCACTTAAATCCGACTATTTTGGAGGTTGTCAAGAAAGAGGTAACACGGTTACTCAAGGTAGCATTGACCCAAGCTCCCATTGTGTGAGGGTCGGATTGGAGTCGGCCATTCGAAATACTGTGTGATTCCTCAAATTTTGCCGTTGGAGCCGCGTTAGCACAACGCGAGGGTAAGAATCCATATGTCATAGCATATGCATAAAAAACACTAGATGGAGCCCAATCCAACTACACTACCACCAAAAAAGAACTTTTGGCCATTGTCTTTGCCTTGGACAAGTTCCGAGCATATCTACTTGGTTCAAAGGTGGTAGTGTATTCGGATCATGCGACGTTAAAGTATTTGTTGGCTAAGAAGGAATCCAAACCGAGATTCATTAGATGGGTTTTATTGTTGCAAGAATTTGACTTGGAAATTAAGGATAGGAGTGGTACGCAAAACCTAGTGGCGGACCACTTAAGTCGCCTTGAACACACAAAAGGCGATACCACTCCTATTAATTATTCTTTTCCCTTTAAGAGCTTGCATGCAATCTCGGAAACCATTCCTTGGTATGCACCGATCGTCAATTACTTAGTATCTCGCTCCTTCCCTCCTAATCTCTCTAAACATCAAAGGGATAAGCTAAAAAGTGAATCCAAATACCATGTGTTGGATGACCCATACCTTTGGAGATGTGGGACGGATCAAGTAATTCGGAGGTGCATTCCACAAACCGAATTCCACTCAATCTTGGAAGCTTGCCACTCCTCCGAAGGAGGAGGCCATTTTGGACCTCAAAGAACAACAAGGAAAATCCTATATTGTGGATTTTGGTGGCCAACTCTTTTCAAAGATTCTTCTCATTTTTGTAATCTTGTTCTCAATGCATTAGATTTGGTAATATCTCCAAGAAGGATGAAATCCCCCAACAAATCATGCTATTTTGTGAGATTTTTTATGTGTGGGAAATTGACTTCATGGGGCCATTCCCAAATTCTAATGGTTTTCTCTACATTCTACGTGCCGTTGACTATGTGTCTGATAAACACATATTTTATGATATATTTTGTGCCTAATTTAAGTGATTTATTCAATCCTTCACTCACTTATTCATGTTAATTGCATGGTTTTACTTTCCTTTCCTTATTATGTGATATATGTGAAAAACATGTTTCCTATGCTTTAAGAATAATTATTTTAATTACCCTTTATTACCATTCGATGCCGTGATTTGTGTGTTGAGTAGTTTCAGATCTTCTAAGGCAGGAATGACTTAAAGGATGGAAAGGAAACAAACAAAAAATGGAAGGAAAGCACAAAATGGAGTTTTTGAAGAAACTGGCAGCGACGCGAACGCGTGGGCGACGCGGCCGCATGCCTGGCGCGAAGAGAGCGCGACGCGAATGCGTGAATGACGCAAGCGCACGCCTTGAGCAGAACGCAGATGACGCGGACGCATGACCGAAGCGAACGCGTTATAAGGAAAATTCCAGATGACGCGACCGCGTGACCCACGCGGACGTGTGATAGAGGCCACGCACCAGAAATTATAGAAAACGCTCCCAGCAATTTCTGAAGCCCTTTTTGGCCCAGATCCAAGTATAGAAAGCACATATTAGAGGTTATAAAGTGGGGGAATGCATCCAATTATTCACTTTTCATGATTTAGATGTACTTTTTAGAGAGAGGTTCTCTCCTCTCTCTCTTAGGATTAGGATTTAGGATTTTTCTCGCTTTCATAATTGCCCCTTTCTACCAGGTTCAACATTCTTTTTAATTATTTATTTTCTCAATTTAATTTGTGAACTTTTTTATGTTACAGATTATTCCTTTAATTAATGTTATTTGAGGTATTTCAGTTTATGATTGCTCTCTTTTGCTTATGTTACTGTTACTTCCAACCTGAAGATATTTTTATTCGAGTAAATTTACTTTTCCCCTTTTTGTCTTGGTTAAGAAATCAGTAACTCAGGAGTTATCAAACTCAACGTGATCGATAATTGTTATCTTTGCTAATTGAATTGAACTTCAATAATTCCAGTCCTTTCTTAGAAATTGACTAGAACCTGAAGGTCAGACTAATTAATCTACTTGATCTTCCCTTGCTTTAGTAAAGGCTAACTAAGTGGGAGTAAGACTCAATTCTCATTACCATTGATAAGGATAATTAGGATAGGACTTCCAATTTCTCATACCTTGCCAAAAGTGTGTTTTATAGTTATTTATTTATTTTACTTGTCATTCAAATTACTCGTTCCTTACTTTCAAAACCCCAATTTACAATATTCATAACCAATAATAAGAACATACTTCCCTGCAGTTCCTTGAGAAGACGACCCGAGGTTTAAATACTTCGGTTATCAATTTATTTAGGGGTTTGTTACTTGTGACAACCAAAACGTTTGTACGAAGGGATTTCTGTCGGTTTAGAAACTATATCTACAACGCGATTATTTTTATAAAATTCTTTACCAGCAAAAATCCTAACGTTAAAATGGCGCCGTTGCCGAGGAATTGCAAATGTGTGCCTTATTATTGGTTATTGTAAATATTTGCTTTTTACTTGTTTATTTGTTTTTATTTTTCTCTTTATTTTTGCTTTTTCGTAAATTAAGAGGTTATTGGTTTTTATTTAGTTATTAAAAATTTTTCAAAAAATTTTTTTGGTGTTCATCTTGATCTTCAAGTTGTTCTTCGTGTTCATCTTGACCTTCAAGTTGTTCTTAGTTGTTTTCTTCATTTTGATCTAAAAATTTTAAGTTTGGTGTCATTTTATTGTTTTTCTCTTTCCTCATTTATTTCAAAAATATCTTTTCTCTTTATTTTTATTGAATTTTTGAAATTTCTATAAAAAAAAATTTCAGATTTTTATTTTAAAATTTTTATCTTATCTTATCTTATTTCAAAAATCAAATTTCAAAATTCAAATTTAAAAATTTTCAAAATTCAAATTTAAAATTTTTTTCAAATTTAAAATTTCAAAATTTAATTTTCAAATTCAAAATTTAAATAACCTTTTAATTTAAATTTGTTTTTATTTTTATTTTTTATTTTTATTAGTTACTTTGAGTTCTCACCTCCGTCGCTTTGAGTTTGGTTCCAATGTTGTTGCAAGGAATGGAAATTATAACAGGAACATGCATCAAGGTCAAAACAATCAGAGATGGAAGGAGCCACGAAGATCTGATCGACCCTTCCGACAACAACACCTTCCACAGTACCACAGACAAAGACCATTCCACGATGCATACCAAGACAATAGTTATGGTGGACCCTTCTGTGACAACCAACACCCACCAAATTACTATAGTCCAGAGCCATTCCAGGTGGCATACCAAGATGATAGATATGATGGACCCCCATTATATGCCTATGAACCTCCTCAACACAACTTTGAACCACCACACTCATAAGCTAACTACCACCATTCACCTTCATATGATCCTAACCCTCATCCACCATACCAACCACCTTATGAATCATATGAGCCATATATAAAACCACCCCAATTCCAACCTAATTACTCCCAAGAACCACCACCTCCATATGCACCATATCCATATCCATCAATCCAAGAGCCTTATGGTCCTACTTATGATACCCAAGCGGAACAAGAATCAACGGATCGTCTCAAGGAAACAGTGGATCAATTTCATGCAACCCTTCATCAATTGGAGCAAGCGATACAACAATTAACTTCCTGATGTTCGGACACTCAAGGAACCCCCATGGCTTCATGTGGACAATCTAATGAAGAACGTAGCATGAAGGAGACATTAGAAACTCCGGTGGACAGTAAGGAGCATGAATTTGTACTGGAACAAGTGGAGGAAGCCGAAATTATTGACGAAGAAGAAGTGGTTGAAGACTTGGGAGATGCTGAACCTCCAAGGGAAAGTCAAGACATAGAACCTCCTTCCAAGATGGTTGCATTTGATGTTGAGGAGGGTGTACAACCTCCAAGGCATATCATAGTTGAAGACTTAGAAGAGGTTGGTCAAGAAATGGAGATTAAAGAATAAGAAGCACAGCCTCCCATGCCCTTGGTGAGCAATGAAGAAGAGATTGAATTGGAAGAAAGCTACCAAGAGGAAGAGGTTGATATTGAAGAAACCTGCAAAGAGGTGGAAGTTGTCAGAGAAGAGCACAAGGGAGTGGAGCTTGCAATTTCATTAGAATTACCTCCCCCTAAGTTACCATCATCCTTCACAACATTCAAGTGGCTATAATTCATATCCCTCAGCTTTCTAATTCCACTTGAATATGGGCTACTGGAGACGGATGGTCAACTTAGAGCTCTTTGTGGCATTAAGAGTAAGAGGAAGATGGTTAGTGGTTAGAGTTGTTAAGCAAGGTTCAACATGGTTGCATACTCAAAGTTTAAATGCAAGGGTTGGTATAAAGTTCAACTGAATGGGTTTAGGAAGCTGTTTGGATGTCTTAGTGAGAATTCAGATTGCTTATCATCCAGTTGGAACAAAGATGGTCAACAAGAAGACGGGTGCAAAAGCAAGATTTGGGACCCCGGAATTCATTCTGTCAATCAACACTCTTGGGGCCGTGTCACTTTCTTTAACCTACTTGAAGGCTTTCTGCGCCTAGTTTGGGACCCCGGAGGTTACTGGAAATACAAACATTGGTAGAGATTCCTGGATCAGTACAAGCACAAGCCACCATGACAAGGAGCCCACCAAATGTCCAACTTAAGGACTTTAACTAAAAGTGCTAGGTGGGAGACAACCCACCATGGTATGATCGTTCCTTTTTCTTCAATTTTGATTTTATTTGATTTTGTTTGTTTTTGAGTTTTATTTTATTCTATTTTCATTGAACCTGGAATTATTCATAGCATCCACATTATCATTGCATTCTGCATCTGCATATTACATAAAAAAAAAAACGCACGCGACGCGGCAGCGTCGCTGACGCGTCCGCGTCACCAATGCATTAGGAAAAAAAAGAAAAGTGAACAGAGAGTGACGCAAGAGCATGCTAGAGGCGTGCCTTAGGCACAAAAATGCCCACGCGTCCATGTCGCCGACGCGGCGGCGTCATTTGAAAAATAGCTTCCCCACGCGTCCGCGTTATCCACGCGAACGCGTGCTCCAAAATCGACGTAAAAAGGGGTGGATGGCAGAATGTTGGTCTAGAATGGGGCTGGACTCGTGCTGGATGCCCAAGCCCTCCCACGCGAACGCGTTCCCCACGCGGCCGCGTCGTTTTCAAAAAATGGCCATCCACGCGATCCCGTCAACCACGCGACCGCGTCACCCAGATTTTCGGCAAAATACATTTAAAATAGAGAGTTGCGTGACCGCGAGGCTGCCCTCGCGCTAATGGCACAGATCGATCCACGCGACCGCGTGGATGACGCGTCCGCATCATTTCATAGAAGCGCTATCCGCGCGAACGCGTGACCCACGCGTCCGCGTCAAAAGCGGTGCACAACTTATCCAGATCAGCCAAATATCTTACTTTTCTTCTCTAATCCTAATTTTTCTTATCCTTTCTTACTTACTTCTTCTTCCCTTCTTTCCCTTCTCATTCTTCTTCACTTCCATTCTATTTCATTTAATTTATTTGCATACTTTCATTCATTCCATTCTAATTTTGTGCATATTTTTATTTTCTTTTCTAAATTCAGTATTTTTCCTTTGGTGTTGAATTTTTTTATTTCACTGTTGCATCTTCTCTTGAATTATTTTGGGTGCTTAGTGACTTGTTTTTATTCTGATTAGGTAATATTATTTAAATCAATGTCAATCTTTTATACCTGTATTACTTTTACATTGACATGAATTTATATTAAATCAATGTCAATCTTTTACTTTGTAACAACCTTGATCTTTGAGTACGCGAGAACTTTTCTAAAGGCACAGATTTCTCTGGAAGATCAGTAAAGAGAACACCTTTTCTATTTCAACATGTATCTCGATCCTCATTGTCATTATGTCATCCTTAAGCTAGAACCTCTTCTGAGGCAAGCTCGATAACGCAATCGCGAAGAACCTTGTTTTTGAACCGTATTGGTTAGGAGTTTTGATTCTGTATTTTCTTAAATAGTCTCAGTTTGACGAACCAGACTCGATTCATCAGATAAGAGAGATAATAGGATAATATTATTATTATATTAGTATTAGAAGCTTCTTGAATAATATTATAAGATTACCTGGTCCGTTTTAGTTAAAAACAGAAAATCAGTTTAACCGGGTTTACGGTTTACTGGTGCAGCTTAGCACCAGCACTCTCTGATGACTTTAGCAATGCTAAGGCCTCATCATACATATTCTATTCTCATAATAAATATGTTACTAGTGTCATTTATGCTAGTATCTCAGAAAATAATTTTTAGAGATGTTTTTACGAGTGTTCCGATACATCTAGTTTTAGTAGTTATATACTTGAGATATTTTAATATTATTTTAACCCACCTCCAAGCCAACCAATCACAACTCACCTTACACCCCCAAGACTTCCAAGGCTGTCTCATTTCATCATTTTGGCCGAAAATAACAAGAGAGAAAAGAGAGAAACTTTCATGAACACTTAACTTCAAAGCTTGATTTCTTCTGAACTAAAACTCAAATCAAAACTCCGATTTCACCAAAATGATCCTCTTTTCTTCCTCTACATAACCATGTAACTTATCAAGGATGGAAATAAGGTGAGATGGCTGTCTCCTTCCCATTTCAATTCGGTTTTCAAGGAAAACCATGCAAAACATGTGTTTTCTTGATGTTCTTCCTTAGGAATCATGCTTAACTTGACTTGAGGGCCAAGAAACATTAATTTCCAGCAAGTATAAGGTGAGATATCTCTTCCTAAAGTGCTGAGTGAGATTTGGTCAGTTGAGAGTTTGTGGATTTAAAGTTGTTCTTGATGTGTTTTAGGAGGAAAAAGTGCTTTAAGAACACTTCAAAGAGTAACCGGATTTGGAGAAGCAAATGAAGGTAGGGTTTGACGAATTTAATCTTGATTGATTGTGTTTGATTTGTGTGATTATGATATGGTTTGGTTGTGCTTGAAATTGAATGTTTATATGAGTAATTCTTGTTGAAATTTTGGTGAAAATTTGATGAAATTTGATGAAATTCAAGCTATGAACTTGTGTTCTTGTGGCTGCTGGAAAACGAAACCCTAGAGCTTAAATTGAGGTTCAATTTGTCTTAAAATCATGTAGAAAAGATGGGGTTTTAGTGGCTTGAAATTTATTTTTGAATTTTGGTAAAAATCGGTTGCTGAAAAGACTGAAAAACGGGTAAAAACAGAGAAAGAATTTGAAGAATATACGAAGAACACGAAGAACACTTTGAGTGTGGTGAAGCACATTGAAGAACACCTTTTAGATATTAGAAAGGGCAAGGAAGTAAAATTTTTGGTGTTTTAGGGGTTATATGGTAATTTCTGGAAGTTAGGGTGGTAAAAGTAGAAATATTAAAAGTTACGGGTGGTAAAAAGTGAATTTTAAAGGTTAAAAGTAAAAGATAAGTTAATTTTCGAAAATTTAGTATTAAAATAATAAATAATAATAAAATATTAAATAATAATATTTAATTAAAAATAATATTTTAATAAAAATAATAAAATAATGCAGAAAAGGCAGTTTTCTGTAAAAGCTTTAGAAAGATAACTTTAAGCGCAGAACCTCATAATTACCTTCCTAAAACACTTAGGGAGTGGTAATAACATATTAGTGAGGTAAAGATAAAGGAAAGAAAAGAAGTTAAAGAAAAGATAAAAATCAAAGAAAAAGTCTGTAAATTTTTAATGACAGAAAAATAGACAGAGATTAGTGAACGAACTAGGGCGACATAGTTAGTCCTTGAGTTGCGACTAGGGTTAGGTATTATATGAAAAGTTAAACTGTTTCAGTATAGACTTAATGAACCTATGCTTGGGACAGGATAACTATTCATATCGAAATTTACGTAAGCTTTAAATACATATGTTATGAAGAGAAATCAAAGCAAAGCAAAGAAACACAGAGAACAGAGTAACCAGAGAAAAGTAAAGAGATACAGAGAAAAAAGTAATCAAAGCAGAGTAAAAAGACAAAGTGAAAAGAGTAATATGATAAAGAGAAATGGTTTGAGCCAAGATATTGTGAAAGTGAAAGATGTAAAATTTGTATAGTATGATTGAATAGAGAAAGAAAGAAGTACTGCATAAGAATGTGAAAGTGATGATGAATAATGAGAATGATATTGAATGATGATAATGAGAAAAGTGTAATATAACAAAGAGAATATAAGAGAAAAGTATAAAAATAAAGAGTTAAGCCTTGTGGCATGATATTCTATTATATGTTCATCTGATGCTTTTCAATTGGCCCTAGAGGTCCTGTAGGCCTAAGTTCACCTACAGTAAGTTGTTATTCCTATACTACCAAAGTTCACCTGTAGTGAATATCAATTGTGTATCTCAGGGTGTTGCTCCTGTAGGCCGAAGTTCACCTACAGAGAGTTGTGATACCTGTAAGCCGAAGTTCACTTACAGGGGCGCTATTTCTGTAAGCTGAAGTTCACTTACAGAGGTGCTATTTCTATACGCTGAAGTTCACCTATAGAAAGTTGTTGTGATTAAACCATTTCTGTAAGCCGAAGTTCACCTACAGAAAGTTGTTGTGTTATGTTTAGACTATTCCTGTAAGCCGAAGTTCACTTACGGGAGTGCTATTTCTGTAGGCCGAAGTTCACCTACAGAAAATAAGCCATATCTAGGACTAGTTCCTGGGTAATGTCGGGCTGCAGGGTGTAAACCGACACGTGAGCTCATGGCCTGCATAGGACAGACATGCATCATACTTGGTTGTGCATTTCCTCTGTTATGATTGTTGAATGAATGTACGCTTTCTTTGTTTGTATTCTATCCACTGTGTCTGTGTTTTGTTTTCTTGTATTCTTTTGTTTGTGTTTTGCTTTCTGTTTTCTCTATTTTCCCTATTTATCTGTATCTTCTGTTCACTACTTCTCGTATTCTGCTATATATCTGCTAAGTGACACAAATTAATGAACTTAACGAATAACCCTGACCCTACTAAGAACTCCCCAGTTCTTACCTCTTCTCTCTCCTTTCCCCCTTCAGATGGAAGCAGGAGTACCTTTCCGTAATCTACTGATGACCGTTTCGCAAAGAGGATTCCGCTCTAGGTAGTCTTCTGAGTCTAGGGTGAATCTCTTTATCTATTTATATGTATATACTATGAGACCAGCCAAAGTTTGCACCCCGTTCGTATGCGCACTTTAGCCTAAATCCTGTGTAAGAGACTCCTGTTTTGTGGCTACCTGATGAGGTACCAGAGAGACGTCATATGGTAACGTCTGATTGTGCAGAGGAATAGTAGATGATGTTCCATCTTTTGGTGACGTTCCACCTGACTTGAGTTTTGAAGACTTGGAACGTACTTTCCCTCGCTTTAGTAGTTTAGAGGGACAAGGCGAGTATAGAGTCTAGGCTAGCCTAGGTGCCAGCTTAGGGACCCCTTGAACAGGTCAGGACCTGGGATGTTGTATGTATATATATGTATATAGTTATTATCTAGCTATATCTAGGGGTGTTCTAACTAATAGTCTATTTTCTAATAAAGGCTGAATCACCGAATGCTGTCAACTACTTGTGATGTATTTATGTGTGGTTGTTTATAACTGTTTTACCTGTTATTATTTGTGAATTGATTACAAATGATTCTGTTTATTAATTCAAATGTTTTCAAAAAAAAAAGTACTTCGCTAACTAACTATGCTTTTAACAACGAATCAGTCTCATATAATAAATAATAGATAATAATTAGGATGACAAATTGGTAGCACTCAGTTTCTGGTATGTCCTAGGCGTACTGAAAATTGGGTCGTTACAATTTGGTATCAGAGCAGTTCGTTCCCAATAGAGCCTGGGGAGTGGACTGACTATGCTTTGCTGCATACTCTGCTTGTGTGTCTCATGCTGTTAGGGTATCTTTAAGATACATTGGGCATGAATGTCTAGGAGTGCTCATTTTGGGAATGTTCGTGCTTAACTTGAGATATTAAGACTGATCACCTTAATGTTGATTATTTGGTGTGGATAGGACCTTAATGACTGCGAATAGGCCTAGTTTAATCGAGCTCCAAACGACGAATCGACGTGAGCCACAGCTATCTTCATAGCTGTTATGATCTTCATGGCTATGCCTGTGTGAGATTTGGATGCTGTAAGGAATGGACCGATCTCTTCGTCAGGATGGATTGAAGGAAATAGACCGCTTAAAGATAGATTTCTTGCACGCGGCTGAAATTTTGAGGGCAAAATTTTCTTTTAGGAGGGTAGAATGTAACAACCCTGATTTTCGAGTACGCGAGAACATTTCTAAAGGCATGGATTTCTCTGGAAGATCAGTAAAGAGAACACCTCTTCTATATCAACAAGTATCTCGATTCTCATTGTCATTATGTCATCCTTAAGCTAGAACCTCTTCTGAGGCAAGCTCGATAACGCAATCGCGAAGAACCTTGTTTTTGAACCGTATTGGTTAGGAGTTTTGATTCTGTTTTTTCGTAAATAGTCTCAGTTTGACGAACCGGACTCGATTCATGAGAGAAGAGAGATAATAGGATAATATTATCATTATATTAGTATTAGAAGCTTCTTGAATAATATTATAAGGTTACCAGGTCCGTTTTAGTTAAAAACAGAAAATCAGTTTAACCGGGTTTACGGTTTACTGGTGCAGCTTAGCACCAGCACTCTCTGATGACTTTAGCAATGCTAAGGCCTCATTATACATGTTCTATTCTCATAATAAATATGTTACTAGTGTCATTTATGCTAGTAGCTCAGAAAATAATTTTTAGAGATGTTTTTACGAGTGTTCCGATACATCTAGTTTTAGTAGTTATATACCTGAGATATTTTAATATTATTTTAACCCACCTCCAAGCCAACCAATCACAACTCACCTTACACCCCCAAGACCTCCAAGGCTGTCTCATTTCATCATTTTGGCCGAAAATAACAAGAGAGAAAAGAGAGAAACTTTCATGAACACTTAATCTTCAAAGCTTGATTTCTTCTGAACTAAAACTCAAATCAAAACTCTGATTTCACCAAAATGATCCTCTCTTCTTCCTCTACATAACCATGTAACTTATCAAGGATGGAAATAAGGTGAGATGATAGTCTCCCTCCCATTTCAATTCAGTTTTCAAGGAAAACCATGCAAAACATGTGTTTTCTTGATGTTCTTCCTTAGGAATCATGCTTAACTTGAATTGAGGGCCAAGAAACATTAATTTCCAGAAAGTCTAAGGTGAGATATCTCTTCCTAACGTGCTGGGGGAGATTTGGTCAGTTGAGAGTTTGTGGATTTAAAGTTGTTCTTGATGTGTTTTAGGAGGAAAAAGTGCTTTAAGAACACTTCAAAGAGTAACCGGATTTGGAGCAGCAAATCAAGGTAGGGTTTGACGAATTTTATCTTGATTGATTGTGTTTGATTTGTGTGATTATGATATGATTTGGTTGTTCTTGAAATTGAATGTTTATATGAGTAATTCTTGGTGAAATTTTGGTGAAAATTTGATGAAATTTGATGAAATTCAAGCTATGAACTTGTGTTCTTGTGGCTGCTGGAAAACGAAACCCTAGAGCTTAAATTGAGGTTAAATTTGTCTTAAAATCATGTAGAAAAGATGGGGTTTTAGTGGCTTGAAATTTATTTTGAATTTTGGTAAAAATCGGTTGCAGAAAAGACTGAAAAACGGGTAAAAACAGAGAAAGAATTTGAAGAATATACGAAGAACACGAAGAACACTTTGAGTGTGGTGAAGAACATTGAAGAACACCTTTTAGATCTTAGAAAGGGCAAGGAAGTAAAATTTTTGGTGTTTAAGGGGTTATATGGTAATTTCTGGAAGTTAGGGTGGTAAAAGTAGAAATATTAAAAGTTACGGGTGGTAAAAAGTGAATTTTAAAGGATAAAAGTAAAAGGTAAGTTATTTTTCGAAAATTTAGTATTAAAATAATAAATAATAATAAAATATTAAATAATAATATTTAATTAAAAATAATATTTTAATAAAAATAATAAAATAATGCAGAAAATGCAGTTTTCTATAAAAGCTTTAGAAAGATAACTTTAAGCGCAGAACCTCATAATTACCTTCGTAAAACACTTAGGGAGTGGTAATAACATATTAGTGAGGTAAAGATAAAGAAAAGATAAGAAGTTAAAGAAAAGATAAAATCGAAGAAAAAGTCTATAAATTTTTAATGACAGAAAAATAGACAGAGATTAGTGAACGAACTAGGGCGACATAGTTAGTCCTTGAGTTGCGACTAGGGTTAGGTATTATATGAAAAGTTAAACTGTTTCAGTATAGACTTAATGAACCTATACTTGGGACAGGATAACTATTCATATCAAAATTTACATAAGCTTTAAATACATATGTTATGAAGAGAAATCAAAGCAGAGTAAAGAAACACAGAGAACAGAGTAACCGGAGAAAAGTAAAGAGATACAGAGAAAAGAGTAATCAAAGCAGAGTAAAAAGACAAAGTGAAAAGAGTAATATGATAAAGAGAAATGGTTTGAGCCAAGATATTGTGAAAGTGAAAGATGTAAAGTTTGTATAGTATGATTGAATAGAGAAAGAAAGAAGTACTGCATAAGAATATGAAAGTGATGATGAATAATGAGAATGATATTGAATGATGATAATGAAAAAAGAGTAATATAACAAAGAGAATATAGGAGAAGAGTATAAAAATAAAGAGTTAAGCCTTGTGGCATGATATTCTATTATATGTTCATCTGATGCTTTTCAATTGGCCCTAGAGGTCCCGTAGGCCCAAGTTCACCTACAGTAAGTTGTTATTCCTGTAGGCCAAAGTTCACCTGCAGTGAATATCAATTGTGTATCTCAGGGTGTTGCTCCTGTAGGCCGAAGTTCACCTACAGAGAGTTGTGATACCTGTAAGCCGAAGTTCACTTACAGGGGCGCTATTTCTGTAAGCCAAAGTTCACTTACAGAGGTGCTATTTCTGTAGGCTGAAGTTCACCTACAGAAAGTTGTTGTGATTAAACCATTTCTGTAAGCCGAAGTTCACTTAAAGAGGTGTTATTTCTGTAGGCCGAAGTTCACCTACAGAAAGTTGTTGTGTTGTGTTTAGACTATTCCTGTAAGCCGAAGTTCACTTACGGGAGTGCTATTTCTGTAGGCCGAAGTTCACCTACAGAAAATAAGCCATATCTAGGACTAGTTCCTGGGTAATGTCAGGCTGCAGGGTGTAAACCGACACGTGAGCTCATGGCCTGCATAGGACAGACATGCATCATACTTGGTTGTGCATTTCCTCTGTTATGATTGTTGAATGAATGTATGCTTTCTTTGTTTGAATTTTATTCACTGTGTCTGTGTTTTGTTTTCTTGTATTCTTTTGTTTGTGTTTTGCTTTCTATTTTCTCTATTTTCTCTATTTATCTGTATCTTCTGTTCACTACTTCTCTGTATTCTGCTATATATCTACTAAGCGACACAAATTAATGAACTTAACTAATAACCCCGACCCTACTAAGAACTCCCCAGTTCTTACCCCTTCTCTCTCCCTTCCCCCTTCAGATGGAAGCAGGAGTACCCTTCCGTAATCTACTGATGACCGTTTCGCAAAGAGGATTCCGCTCTAGGTAGTCTTCTGAGTCTAGGGTGAATCTCTTTATCTGTTTATATGTATATAGTATGAGACCAGCCAATGTCTGCACCCCGTTCGTATGTTCACTTTAGCCTAAATCCTGCGTAAGAGACTCCTGTTGTGTGGCTACCTGATGAGGTACCAGAGAGACGTCATATGGCAACGTCTGATTGTGCAGAGGAATAGTAGATGATGTTCCATCTTTTGGTGACGTTCCACCTGACTTGAGTTTTGAAGACTTAGAACGTACTTTCCCTCGCTTTAGTAGTTTAGAGGGACTAGGCGAGTATAGAGTCTAGGCTAGCCTAGGTGCCAGCTTAGGGACCCCTTGAACAGGTCAGGACCTGGGATGTTGTATGTATATATATGTATATAGTTATTATCTAGCTATATCTAGGGGTGTTCTAACTAATAGTCTATTTTCTAATAAAGGCTGAATCACTGAATGCTGTCAACTACTTGTGATGTATTTATGTGTGGTTGTTTATAATTGTTTTACCTGTTATTATTTGTGAATTGATTACAAATGATTCTGTTTATTAATTCAAATATTTTCAAAAAAAAAAAGTACCTCGCTAACTAACTACGCTTTTAACAACGAATCAGACTCATATAATAAATAATAGATAATAATTAGGATGACAAATTGGTAGCACTCAGTTTCTGGTATGTCCTAGGTGTACTAAAAATTGGGTCGTTACATACTTCTACTGTTTTCTCATTTGCATGTTGTAGCTACCATGTAATTGAGACCCTCATTATCTGGCATTAACCCAACCATATTTTATTTTATCTTTATTTCTGGATTACTGTTCTTCTTTTTCTCTTCTTTCTGGCTGGCCACCAAGACGGAAAAAGGGAGAAACTTCTAAAAGGAAAGACAAACAAGTCCATCTGCACAATCCTTGAAGAAAAGCATTAGTTGGAATAACCCGTCCACCTGCATATCTCAGCATGAACCGAGGATGGTGCAATCTTTAAGTGTGGGGAGGTTGATATCAATCTCCATAGGTTAGTTACTCTTCTATCTCAACACCAATGGTTTATTTTCCTTGTTAGTTGTTGCATTTGCATGTTTGATTGCATGATTATTTGATTTTGTGCATATTTTACCACTTGGTTAAAGTAATATTTTCTTTTTCAAGAAACCTTTTAGAGCATTTCACTAATTTGAATAAAATTTAATGTTACACTTGTTTGAAGAAATATTATACTGGAACATGGTTTAGAGCTCGAACACACAAAACCTGTGAGATTTTTGAGCCTATTTGAATTGGTTGCATTTTACCAACCAATATTTTATTTTTGGTGTGTGCTTTTTTCTTTCAAAAATTGTGATCTTTGTCTTGCTTAATTCTATATTTCCATTATTTGATGTATGCATACACTTACATGATTGAGGCCTTTGTTTTACTGAGCTTACATACCCATATGGCCATACCCTTTCATTATTCCTTGCAAACCAATGTGGAGCCTATTATACCCCTTTGTTCTTTACTTTAGCACATCATTAACTCTAATCGGAAAACAATAATGTCCTTAATTTGAATCCTTGATTAGCTTAGACTAGTTAGAGTGCTCATGAATTAAGTGTGGGAAAGTGAATTCGGAAACATTTGGTTTGAGAATTGAGTATGTTAGAATTTTCTAAAAATGTGAAAGAAATGTTTAGGACATGATTCATGCATCCAATAATTTAATCATATGCATTGAGGAAAATAAAAGAAAAGATAAATATATATATATATATAAATAAAAAAAGAAGTGAGAAAAAGAAAAGAAAAAAAGAGCAATTAAGCAAAAAGGGGACAAAATGCCCCAAAGTAAGTGGTGAAAGCAATGCATATGTACTGTACTTGAAATTAGAATGCATGAATATGTGGAAAATATGGTTAATGGATAGTTAGATGTGGTATTATGATTACATGGATTGTCTAAAGTTAGGTGAAAAGTTTAAGTTAATTAATGATTCAGATTTTAGTCCACTTGGCCAAATACAATCCTACCTTGACCCTAACCCCATTACAACCTTTAAAGGACCTCTTGATATGTGTATCTGTGCATTAAATTTATGTTGATTATTAGATGAAGAGCAAGCCTTAGAAAGCAAGGTTAGTAGAGAATTGAGAGAATCGAACCTAAAACACTTGAGTGATTAGAGTGCATACACTTCCAGTGAGGGTTCGATGCTCAATTCTTTGTTCCCAGCTTTCATGAGCTATTTTCTTCTACAAGTCTATTTGTACTTCATTTTTATGATTTGAATTAGTGAAATCCAGTTCATATTTATTCTTGGAGAATTTATTTACTTTTAAACTAAGTAGGTAGAAACATTTTGCATGTAGTTGCATTCACATAGATAGGTTGCATTGCATACTCTCTATCATTTTTCTTTACTCCTTTATAGCTTCTCTTGAGCATAGCATGAGAACATGCTAATGTTTAAGTGTGGGGAGGTTTGATAAACCCATATTTTATGATATATTTTGTGCCTAATTTAAGTGATTTATTCAATCCTTGACTCACTTATTCATGTTAATTGCATGGTTTTACTTTCCCTTCTTTAAGAATAATTATTTTAATTACCCTTTATTACCATTCGATGCCGTGATTTGTGTGTTGAGTAGTTTCAGATCTTCTAAGGCAGGAATGACTTAAAGGATGGAAAGGAAACATACAAAAAATGGAAGGAAAGCACAAAATGGAGTTTTTGAAGAAACTGACAGCGACGCGAACGCGTGAATGACGCGAGCGCGCGCCTTGAGCAGAACGCAGATGACGCGGATGCATGATTGAAGCGAACGCGTGATAAGGAAAACTCCAGATGACGCGACCGCGTGACCCACGCGGACGGGTGACAGAGGCCACGCACCAGAAATTACAAAAAATGCTCCCAGTGATTTCTGAAGCCCTTTTTGGCCCAAATCCAAGTGTAGAAAGCACAGATTAGAGGTTATAAAGTGGGGGAATGCATCCATTCAAAGGAGAGTCTCTAATTATTCACTTTTCATGATTTAGATGTAGTTTTTAGAGAGATGTTCTCTCCTCTCTCTCTTAGGATTAAGATTTAGGATTTTTCTCACTTTCATAATTGCCCATTTCTATCAAGTTCAACATTCCTTTTAATTAATTATTTTCTCAATTTAATTTGTGCACTTTTCTATGTTACAGATTATTCCTTTAATTAATGTTGTTTGAGGTATTTCAGTTTATAATTGCTCTCTTTTGCTTATGTTACTGTTACTTCGAACCTGAAGATATTTTTATTCGAGTAAATTTACTTTTCCCTTTTTTGTCTTGGTTAAGAAATCAGTAACTCAGGAGTTATCAAACTCAACGTGATCGATAATTGTTATCTTTGCTAATTGAATTGAACTTCAATAATTCCAGTCCTTTCTTAGGAATTGACTAGAACCTGAAAGTCAGACTAATTAATCCACTTGATCTTCCCTTGCTTTAGTAAAGGCTAACTAAGTGGGAGTAAGACTCAATTCTCATTACCATTGATAAGGATAATTAGGATAGGACTTCCAATTTCTCATAACTTGCCAAAAGTGTGTTTTATAGTTATTTATTTATTTTACTTGTCATTTAAATTACTCGTTCCTTACTTTCAAAACCCCAATTTACAATCTTCATAACCAATAATAAGAACATACTTCCCTGCAGTTCCTTGAGAAGACAAACCAAGGTTTAAATACTTCGGTTATCAATTTATTTAGGGGTTTGTTACTTGTGACAACCAAAACGTTTGTACGAAGGGATTTCTGTCGGTTTAGAAACTATATCTACAATGCGATTATTTTTATAAAATTCTTTACCAGCAAAAATCCTAACGCCAGTGTCCAAGTAGGTAGAAGCGATACCCACCCGGACGGATGATGCTAACGTGGACCTTTCTTTATTGAGAAACAATATCGTTTGTAGATTTGGGTCGCCACGAGCCATCGTAACCGATCAAGGTTCACATTTTTGTAATAAAAGAATGGAAGGGCTCATGAAGAAATATAGCATCATGCATAATGTAGCCACGACCTACCACCCACAAACAAACGGCCAAGCCGAGGTTTCCAATCGAGAGATTAAACGCATCTTGGAGAGGATTGTGAAACCCAGTAGGAAAGATTGGAGTGCTAAGCTCACCGATGCATTATGGGCCTACTGAACGGCATACAAAATGCCAATTGGCATGAGTCTCTTTCGGTTGGTATATGGCAAGGCTTGCCACTTACCGATGGAGATAGAGCACAAGGCATATTGGGCCATTAAGGAGTGCAATCCAAGTTTGGGTGGAGCCGGAATTGAGAGGAAGCTACAACTAGCGGAGTTGGAATGTTTGAGGCTTGAAGCTTATGAGAATTCTAGACTTTACAAGGAGAAAATGAAAGCCGTGCTTGATAGGAACATAAGAGGTAAAGAATTTAAAGCTGGTGATCTAGTCCTTCTTTACAATTCTAGTTTGAGATTGTTGCCCAGAAAACTAAGGTCAAAATGGGAAGGCCTGTATCAAATAGTGAAAGCGGAACCCTATGGGGTTTACCATTTGTGCCATCCTTCGAGTTCGGATATCTTCAAGGTCAATGGGTACCGTCTCAAGTTGTATCATGGTGAGAAAATGAAGAGAAACAAAGAGATAGAGGTATTCCTTTTGGAAGATGCACCTCTTGGCAAAGAGCAAAGAGCAATGAGCTAGTGGAAGTCCAACTTAAGGACATTAAACAAAAGTGCTAGGTGGGAGACACCCCACCATGGTGAGATCTATCATTTTCGCCCCTCGTATATAGTTCTTAAACTCTTGATTGTTTTGCGATTGCTTAGCTATAGTCTTATTTGATTAGAGTTAATTGTGAATACCTTGGATAATTTTTTCATGAAGACTTGCATTGATTTTTCAATGAATGAATTGATTGTGTGGTAGAAGAACACCCCTTCTTTAGGTTTTGCATTGAGTTAATTGTGCATGGCGCGCGCGCGTTGGTTCCACGAACCAATTGCATTAGAACGCGCTTTTCTCCTTCAATTTTCTTTCTTTCTTCTTACCACCACACTTCTTCTCCACTTCTACCCTCTTCTACCCTCTCTACTACTTCTCCGCCACCACCGGCGGTAACCACCACCTCCGGTGATCCCACACCTCTCTCTCTCCTCTCTTCTCTCATGCTCTTCACTACCTTTTCTCTCACTTTCATACCCCATTTCTCCTCTTCCTCTCAAGGTACTCCTCAATTCTATTCTTGTTTAGTTTTCTTTTTTCCTTTTTCCTTTTCTTAGTTATATTCCCTTACTCTTCCTCTTAGTTAGTTTCATTCATGTTTTCTTTATTTGTTAAATTTTCTTGTTTTGTTTGTTGATTTTTCTTGATTTCTTTTCATTTTCTTATGGGTGTTACAAGAAGAGATTCTTCTTGCATTGATGAGTTGGTTTGACTTATTTGCGTTCTTTTGCAATATGTGGTAAGTCATGATGATTGATGATGCTTTATGGGATGTTACATTGTCACCCTTCTCTCAATTTTTGCTATAACAAGAGATGCACAATAAGTGTTTGATGGAAGACCCACATGAATTTTTGGTGTTACATTTGATTTAGCTCCTCTTTTTTTGGTGTTCTTTCTCTTTCACTTGCTTGTTCATATGTGCATTGAGCTTACTACATTTCTTACTTCATTTCTACATGCTCATCCCCTAGTTCTCACTTATTGCTATTGTTGTTAAGAGTGTGTGCTTCTCATGCTTCTTGTTTGCATGCATATACCACTCATACATCACATGCTTGTGATTAACCATGATTTTCATTATTGCCTTAGTTACATGTTGCAGCTGTCATGTATCTGAGTCACTTATTCTCTTATGTTTTGTCACTAGCATGCTTATTATTTCTTAGTGCTTCTTTGGACTTAATTTCACCATCTTTCCCTCTTTTCTAGGATGGTGATCAAACGAGACAATAGAAAGGCACCCAAGAAGGCACCGTCACGGTCCATTAGCAAAGCATAACAAGCACCTAGAGCCAAGCCCCTCCCCAATAAGACAAGGAGTGTTGCTAACATTGATGTTTTGGAAAAGGACAATCCGACTAGGGATCCAAACAAGTTCCCCGACCGCTATTGCGAACTTGTCTACCCCTTGATCAAACCAAGGAACTATCATGCAGAGCCTTTCCTTTCCCCTCCGGCTCATGTCCTCCCGCTCATCATGCCCCGCATCGAACGGCGACAATGGAAGTTCCTATTGAGGAAGCCTCGGGAGGCAAACTTGTCTTGGGTGGTTGAATTTTACACTAACTACCACTCCTCTTCCCTTACGTCGGTATTTGTTCACCGAAAGCAAGTTCCCGTCACGGAGGAGGCCATTCAATGTGTGCTTAAGACCGGACCATTAGCAGAAGGGATTGATGCTTATCAAGAGATTTTGTCGGCACGGTGCCAATATGCATTTGATTGGGATGCCATCCTCAAGGTCATTGCTATACCCGAATCATTCTGGATTCAAGGAAGGATGAGACCCCGGCCCAAGGGTATCACCGCATGTTTTCTCACTAGAGAGGCTCAGGCATGGCCCAAATTCTGGCCCACTATGTGCTCCCAAGCACCCATGGCTCATCTATCACTGCCGAGTTAGCCTTGTTGGTTTGGTGTGTCCTCACAGAGACACCGGTGCATATTCCCCTTCTCATTTGCCAAGCTATGGGCCGCATCACGCAAAGGAGAACCTACCCTTTCCCACTCTAGTGACCGACTTAGTTGTCGCAGCCGGTGTTCCCCAAGAGTCCAAGGATCGAAGGGCCATGATCTTGATGGATGGTGATGTTGTTCCGAACGGGAGATATCTTTACCCTCCGGCAGACACCGAAGAGCTGACCTTAGCCATCCCCATGAGCATTCCCACTACTTGATCGAAGGACCGTTATGAGCGGCGTAACCAATGCCGATACGCTTTTGTCAAGAAGCTTCTAAGTTGCCTAACACCAACTATGGCCGAAACGGAAATTTCCACGTCCACCGGCACCGATAATGAAGAAAGCGATAATAAAGAAGAGGATGGACAATCGGAAGCTGATCAACCACTGCGTCTCACTCAAGGCACGGAGGACCGTGCCAACTTCTAAGTGTGGGAGGTCGGTCGGCCGACCAGTCTTCATAGGTAACACCCGAATAAATTTTAAATCTCTTTTGTTAATTAGGAAAGATTGCATAATTACGTTTTTCACCTTTTTAACCCTTTTGCATATTAGTATCTCTTAATAAATCCACTTGGTTATAGTAATGACTTCTCTCCTAGAAAACTAGAATTTTAGGGCGACCCTACCAATTTTGAAAAAAAAATTTTGTTTTGCTAATCTTGTTCGAAGAATGTAATTTGGAACATGGATTTTGAGTCAAGAACACAAGCAAGTGAGTTTTGAGCCTAATTGCATGGTTACATCTTATAACCACTTACTTCCCTTCTTGTGTGCATTGTTCTCTCTCAATGATTGTGATCTTTAATTTGTTTGACTCGATATGTCCATTGTTATATGTATGAATGCATGTACATGATTGAGGCCATCAATTCACTTAGCTACTTACCCAAATGAACTTACCTAATAACAACCTTTGCAACCAATTTTGAGCCTAGGCTTAACCCGCTTATTCTTAATTTTAGAACATCACAAGCCAAAGGCGAAAAACTATGAATGTCCCTATTTGAATCCTTGATTAGCTTAGGCTAGTGCGTGTGTGCCGTTCAAGTGTGGAAAAACGGGGGGGAGCATTGGTTGAGGTAAGAGCATGTTGTTTTTGTTGAAAATATTGGGAAGTGGATACATACTCATGTGTTGATTAAATGTATAGACCTTATGCATTGACATTCTTATATAATGTTAAAAAAAAAATAATATATACATATATACACATATGTGTATAGAAAAAAAAAGGAGAAAAGACAAGAAAAGAAAAGGAAGAAATATATATATATATATATATATATATATATATATATATAAAGAAAAAAGAAAAGTAATAAAAGGGGACAAAATACCTCAAAGTAAGGTTTAGAGACAAATCAATGCATATGTATAATGATCAAAAGTAAATGCATGAGTATATGAAAAAGTGAGGAATGAGTAGTTAGGTTAGTACATAATTCTATAGAATGTTATATAGGGGAGGTGGGAAGCTCAAGTTAATCAAGGAATTCAAATTTTAGCCCGCTTAGCCAAATATATAACCCTACCTTAACCCTAACCCCATTACAACCTAAGGAAAGACCTCATAATATATGTATGCATGCATAGAATAATTGTTGATTGTTAGAGGAAGAACAAATTTTGGAAGAGCATGAAGTAGGGGAGGAGTGTGTGATCAACCCTATACACCGAGCGAATAGAGTGCAAATACTTCCGGTGAGGGGTTCAAAGCTCAATTCCTTGTTCCTGGCTCTCGCGAGCGTTCTTTATGCAAGCTATGCATATTTCCCTTCGACGACTAGAATTGGTAGAGTTCATACATTGTCCATCATCTTGCCCTATGTGCGTATATATATATATATATATATATGCTCTAGGAAGATTGAATTGCTCTTGACCAAGTAGATAGTAGCATACACCCTAGTTGCATTCATGTAGGTAGATTGCATTCCATGAGTCATACTCCCTTGTGATCCTTTGAACTTTTGCTTTTCTTTAGCATGAGGACATGCTATACTTTAAGTGTGGGGAGGTTGATAAACCCCATTTTTAGGGTTTATCATGTACAGATTTAAGAGTTTTGTCAATGATTCTCCACACTTATTCATATAAAACTGCATGATTATGTGTTCCTTTCCCCATTTTGCCTCATAGATGAAAATATGCTTCTCTTGCATCAAAATTGATATATTGTAATCCCCCTCTATTACCATTCGATGCCTTGATCTGTTTGTTAAGTGGTTTCAGAAGTTACAGGGCAAAAATGGCTAAGATGAGTGAAGGAAGCATGCTTGAATGGAGGGAGCATGGAATAAATTAAAGATTTAAAGTTTGGACATGCACGCGCACGCACACTCTACGCGTACTCGTGGAAGCGTACACCCAGAGCCAGCGCAGTGGAGCCAAGCGAGGAGCCGGCGCGCTTATATGGCTGGGCCATATCTCCTGTGATGCTCCCGCACACCGTGCGCCTGTGCGCAGATCACAAAAAGACCCCAGGGACGCGTACGCGTGCCGTGCGCATACGCGTCGATTGACACACGTGATTTTTTAATCAAAATACGTGACCAACGATTTCAAGGAGTCCCAGGCCCTGTTTTGGAGCATAATTTTGGAGGGAAAAGCTTAAGAACACAAAGGATTAGGAGTGTTAGGAAAATTAGTCATAATTCTAGATATTTTAGGGAGTTAGTTACATTTTGTTTTTAGAGAGAGAAACTCCAACTTCTCTATAGAATTTCACTTCTCCCATTGTAATTCTCCTTGGATTTCTTGGTGAGATCCATTGCCAATTCATAGATCTACTCTTCTTCTACTCTTAATTGATGTTCTTTTGATTCAATCTCTTAGATCTAGATTTGTTTGACTTTGTTACCTTGATTTTAGATTAATGAATTGTGTCATTTCATTCAATTGCTTGATTGTTGATGATTATGTGGATTAGATAGCTTTAATTCAATTTTCTTCTCTCAATTACATCATGTATTCTATGATTGCCTACCAATTATTTGTGATAATGACAACCCTAGATATGGAGTAGATTTCTTTTACTTGGCTTAGGGGTTGAGTTATTGGAGACACTTGAATAGTGGATATTAATTGTAGATTATGAATTGAGAGTTGCTAACTGACTTGGAGTGCACTAAAGCTAGACTTCCCTAGGGTGAGACTAGGACTTGTGACTCAAGTTAGTTACTCTCACTTGACTTTCCTCCATTGTTAGGGGGTTAACTAAGTGAAGCAATAATCAATTCTTATCATAATTGAAGGAAACTATAATGATTGAACTTTCAATGCTCACCCTTAGCCAAGGCCTTTATCTCAATTAATTGTTGTTTGCTTTTGTTAGCTCGAATTCTTGCACCAACTCCCAAAACCATAAAAGCTTTCCTAATCAATGATGTGCATTCTAAGGCAATTCCTAGGGAGAACGACCCGGGATCAACACTCTCGGTCATAGATTTTAGAATTGTTTGATGCGATATTTGCGTGTTGGTTAGACTATACTCACGATTGGATTCATTACTAATTTCTAACCGGCATAAAAATATGCGGTTCATCAGTGCGCACGCGTACATGGTGCGCACGCGTGGATCGCAAAATAATCAGAGTGCACACACGCATGGCGCGTACGCGTGACAAGCTGCACGTGACCTCATTAAAGGAAATCGTGCCTGGTGATTTCTGAGGCTCAAGAGGCCCAAATTCAAGCTGGTTTTGCATGGAAAAGACCCAAGGATGCTAGGGGAAAGGGGGATCATTCATTCACACTTAGACACATATTTTAGCTAGTTTTTGGTTTTTTGTTCTTCTAGAGAGAGAAATCCTTGTTCCTCTCTAGATCTAGTTTGATTTGATCTTCCCTTGTTGAAATTCTGAATTGGATCTTGTTAATTACTAGCTTTGATTACTTAATTTGAATTCCCTAGTATAATTTTGTTTAGATCTTGTGTTAGCTTTATGTTTTCTTACCAATTGTTACTTTCTACCCATTTTGTGAATCTTATGGATCTTGAATTGTTAATGTTATATTGATGATTTTCATGATTAATTGAGTTGTTTGAGTGAATTTACATTGATAATTGTTAGTGGGTACTTGTTAATTTTAATTTAGTTGCATTTTGAGTATGTCTTTTAGTAATGCTTACCATGTGTTTAATGAAATGTTTCCTTTGATTATGGAGTAGTCCTCCTTACTCTTGGCTTAGGCTAAGGGAATTGGATAAACTTGAGTCATTGGGTCTAATGGATTTGATGATTTGGGAACCCTTAGTAGTCAATTTGATAACCATTGACACTAGCCTATTATTACTAAGTCAATTAGTAGCTAGGTTGGACCATATGGGTTGATGTTGACTAAACAATTTAATATACTTCAAATATAGAAGTAAAATTAATGAGTTTGGTTCCTCATAATTGTCAAGATATGGTTATTAGACAATGATGGTGACCCCAATTCCCATGTCTAGCCAAGAGTTAATTTTTTTATTCATATTTGAAAACCCAAAAATCATAATTGCTTTGTCTTAGTTATAGTTATTTGCTTAGTTTTAGAGTAGAATTATATTGGATGTTACCTTATTAGTTTGGAATTGCTCACATCTTGCTTTAGTCACTTGAATTAGTTTCTTGCACTTCAAGATTACTTGCTTGTTAGGATTCTTAGTTTAATTTCTTGCTCATGACTTGCAACCCCGGAATTCTAACCAATGTTGATGCACATGTTTACCCATTCCTTGTGAGACGACCTAAGGTTTAAAAACTTCGGTTACTTTTATTGGGATTGAACTTGTGACAACCAATTCCTTTGAAATTTGATTCGCGAATTATTTGTCGGTTGAGGGCTATACTTGCAACGCGAAAATCTTGTGAAATTCCTTACCAACGGTATTCCTCTCATCAGTAAGTCGGTATAAAAGGACGAAAGATGTTCGTCGAGGGAAATTAAAGTATATTAAACTCATGAACAAATCAAATAGGTAAGTACATAATAAACGCAAGTATCAACAAGTGAACAAGTGGGCATGAAATAAACGACGAGTAAACTAATGATAAGTAACCGGTAGCAAATGAACATAAATATTAACAAGGGAGCATGAAACGGGTGTTACTAAATTGGGGCGTCGTCTGAATTCCGAACCTGCTGAGGTCTCTAAGAGTAGAATCTCTTTAAATTCCCCGCGTTCCATGTCCTGGGTACCTCTTTCCCATCAAGGAGCTCTAGCCTATATGCTCTGCTGCTGACCACTTTCGTTACCCTGTACAGGCCTTCCCAATTGGCCATCAACTTTCCTTCTCCTGGTGTCAGGGGCCCACGTTGTTTTATCGTAAAACCAAATCGTTTGGCTCGAAAATCCTTTTTAGCACCTTGGCGTTATATCTTAAGGCTACCCCCTGTTTCAATGCTGCTTCCGACAAGCGTGCCATCTCTCGAGTTTCATCGATCAGGTCCTTTTCCACTGCTTCATCTACTCCGCCAAGGAGTAGCTGGGGGCTCGATTCTCCTATCTCCATGGGTATTACCGCGTCGACTCCATAGGTGAGCTGGTACGTCGTTTCGCTAGTGGAGGATTGCGGCGTTGTGCGATAGGACCATAGAACTGATGCTAGCTCGTCTGCCCAGGCTCCCTTCCTCTAGTCGAGTCACTTCTTAAAACCCTGAAGGATGACTTTGTTTGCCACTTCGACTTGGCCTTTGTTCTCGGGGTACTCGACGGACGAGAACTTCTGCTTTATCTCCAAGACAGCAAGGAATTCTCCGAACTTCTTGTCGGCAAACTGTGTGCCGTTGTCTGATATCACGACTTCTAGGATCTCCAAATCTGGCGATTACTTGCCTCCATAAGAACTTTTGGCAGTTTGTGGAGGATATACTGGCTAAAGGCTCGGCTTCCACCCACTTGGTGTAATAGTCAAAATGGCAACCATTAGGTATTTGACCTGTCCCGGCCCAATGGGAAAGGGTTGATGCCAGGGCATTTTGGCCAGTTTCACTAACCTTTTTCTTTACTATTTTAGGATAGTTTCATGCATTTTCTTAGTAAATAAGCAAGTTTATGATGAATATACACTTACATTTTGATTCAAGCAAGCATTATGAACTTTACATGATTTCATGAGAATTATGCATGAGTTGAATGATAATATGGATGATGCATGATCTCATGACTTGAAAGAAAGCTTTGATGCACCTTGTTTGCTTGATTTCAGGACAAAGGAAGCAAAGAAGAACCATGTTAGCTTCACTAACATGACCACTAACGTGGAATGGGAGTAAGCTTGCAATGTTAGTGGTAAAGTTACCACCAATAATGCCTTCGAATGCCATCATAACCCATGTTAGTTGCCACGTTAGTTGCACTAACATGGGAACTAACGTGGAAGAAAGGAGGAGCTCCAACGTTAGTGGTGAAAGTGAACACCACTAACGTTCCAAAATGCCACACTAAGCCACGTTATGAGCGACGTTAATCCAATTAACGTGGACTCTAACGTGGATAAAAAAGGAAGTCGCAAGCGTTAGTGACACTCACCTTTGTCACTAACGCTAGATCAAGCCTAAATTGCATACGTTAGTAGTCACGTTAAGACCACTAACGTGAAGGGTAACGTGGAGCAATGAATGATAGGCCAACATTAGTGGCACTCACCTTTGTCACTAACGTTGGAGATGGCGAATACACCCACGTTGTATGGTCACGTTAATGCCATTAACGTGAAGCACTAACGTAGAAGGAAGGGGCATTCTGAAGCGTTAGTGACAAAGGTAAGTGTCACTAACGCTCTCAAGCCTTGGCATGCCCACGTTAAGGGCCACGTTAGTTATACTAACGTGGACCATTAACGTGAAAGAGAGGGACAAAGAGCAACATTGTTGGTAAAGGTGAGTGCCAATAACGTTTGTGAAAGGCTAAGAGGCTACGTTAGTGGTTACGTTAGTACCACTAACATTGAAGTTAACTTGGATCAACTAGTTTGGAACGTTAGTGACAAAGTTATCGTCACTAACACTCTCGAACCCAAGTTTACACTTAACGTTAACGCCACTAACGTCCTAACTAACTTCCCATCATGCCTAACTCACACTTTCTTTGCAAGCAAAGCTAAGCCTACTAAAGACTGTAACTGCTTCAACTAAAGATCAAGGGTCTATATCCAAGACTTGAAGAGCTAACTAGAAGATCTGAAGAGTAGTATATATAGGGATAGTTTTGAATTGAAATGTAGATCAGGAACTTTAGAACTACACTCTGTATATTTTACTTTCTCTGCAACTTCTAGTTTTAGAACGTACTCTTCTCTATCAACTTCCATTTTCAGAGCTATAAATAACTAAACCCCTTTTCATTGGGTTAGGGAGCTCTGTTGTAATTTGATGGATCAATTATAGTTTTCATTCTTCTTCTTCTTTCTTTTCTCTTGATTTTACTAGAAAGCTTTCGATCTTAATCCAATTGGTTAGTTGTCTTGGAAAAAAAACTTTCCATAATTGGATCTCCTCTGAGCCTTGGAAAAGGGACGAGGAGATCATGCTAGAATTGCTTTCTCATGGTGGACCAAATTGGGGTTTGGATGGATATAGTGACATATAATCCTACCAACACTTTGTTTTGGAAATATATGTGGTATAATAAGTGACCATACTTCATCTCTTCCCATGAGCAATTAAATCAAGGAATTGGGCAATCGTTCAAGCTTAGAAAGATTAGGTTGCCAAGGAATTGGGATCCAATCACTTAAGATTGCCAAGGAGATCAATGAATGCATTGATTGAGGAAGAGATGAGAACGAACTTGATCTGGAGAATGCAACATCTCCTAAGCCCAATGAATCCCCCATTTCTGATCTTACCCATTCTCTTTATTTTCTGCCATTTACTTTTATGCTCATCTCCCTAAATCCCCATTTAAGATTCTGCAATTTACTTTATGCCATTTACATTCTGCCATTTATTTCCAGCACTTACATTTTCGATTATTTACTCTCCCGCCATTTAACTTCCTGCAATTACTCAACTCAATTTCTGCTTAGCTCAACTAGAACATTCCTCTAATTAAACTTGCTTGACCAATCAATCCCTATGGGATTCGACCTCACTCTATTGTGAGTTTTTACTTGACGACAATTCAGTATACTTGCCGAAGGGAAATTTGTTGAGAGACAAGTTTTCATGCATCAAGTTTATGGCGCCGTTACCGGGGATTGATTTTTTATTGACAATGATTAAGTTGGAGGATAACTAGATTGAGCATTTTTCTTTTGTTTTATTTAATTCCATTTGAGTGATTTACTTTCAGTTTTAGCTATTTTCTTTTCTTTACCTCTTACCCGTTTTTTGTGCTTTCTTCATTATTTACAATTCAGTTCACTAACCCACTAACTGTTTGATATATTGCATCACTCACACTAACAGCTATTCTAACAAGAGTAATTTCTTCATTCATTTCCTTTATCACTTTTTGCTTTGTTGGTTGTATGAAAGGTAGAAGAAGCGGGGTCTCAACGTCCTTTGATTCTGAACCTGAGAGGACCCTCCTTAGATTAAGGAGGGAAGCAAGAGGGAAAAGAGTCGTTGGTGCTGAGGAAGAGGAAGAGTATTTTGAACCAGACATGGAGGAGAATATGGAGAACCACCATGAAGAAGAAGCTCACAACCATGTCAGGGAAGGCCCAGTAAATCATGCTGGGCAAGAGAGAAGAGTTCTAGGCTCTTACATCAATCCAAACCCAGGAAATTATGGAAGCAGCATCCAAAAGCCAACCATACATGCCAATAACTTTGAACTAAAGCCCCAACTCATCACTGTCGTTCAGAACAATTGTGCATTCGGAGGAAGCACACAAGAAAACCCCAATCAACATCTAACCACTTTTCTAAGGATATGTGATACTGTGAAGTCGAATGGTGTTCATCCTGACACTTATAGACTGCTTCTGTTCCCCTTCTTATTCAAGGATAAAGCATCTAAATGGCTAGAATCCTTCCTGAACGAGAGTTTAACAACCTGGGAAGATGTTGTGAACAAATTCTTGGCGAGATTCTACCCTCCTCAAAGAATCAACAGGTTGTGAGCTGAGGTACAAACCTTCAAGCAACAAGATGGTGAAACTCTCTATGAAGCATGGGAGAGGTTTAAGGACTTAACAAGAAGGTGCCTGCCATACATGTTCAATGAATGGGTACAACTACACATCTTCTATGAGGGTCTTTCTTATGAATCAAAGAAGGCAGAGGACCACTCATCTGGGGGATCTCTGAACAAGAAGAAGACCATTGAAGAAGCCATATATGTCATCGAGACTGTAGCTGAGAATGACTACTTCTATGCTTCTGAAAGAGGCATTACTCAAGGAGTAATGGAGCTAAATAATATGGATGTGCTGCTGGCTTAAAACAAGATGATCACCAAGCAGCTGGCTGACCTTACCAAGAAGATGGAAAGAAACCAAGTTGCAGCAGTCACCACCTCATCAGTAGCTCAAGAAGAAGTGAATGCAGAGGAAGAGGGTGATCAGGAACAAGCCAACTATATTGGGAACTGACCTCGGCAAACCCATGATCCATAATCCAAAACTTACAATCCTGGCTGGTAGAACCACCCAAACTTTAGGTGGGGAAATCAACAAGATCACAGCCAAGATCACAGACGTCACAACCCCAACCACAATGCAACTCACCAACACTCTACACAGAGATCATATCAGCACCCACCCAACAATACCTCTCAACATCCATATCAAAACCAAAATGGCCCTTCTCACCCCTCCAACCTCAACCCACCATCACCATCCGAAGATAGACTCTCCAGAATTGAGACTCTACTTGAAGGAATATGCAAGGAAATCCAAGACAGTAAAATGTTCTGGGAAGAAGTGTGATCCAATATGCAGAATCAAGATGCTGCTATCAAGAAACTCGAAACATAAATTTGCTACCTATTCAAGCAAGTTCCTAGCCACAACATTTGCAGCAACACTAATTCAACCCCAAGGGAGGAGTGTCAGGCTATCACCCTCCGAAGTGGAAAGGAATTGAAGGAGACCTCCAAGAAACCACAAGAGAAGAACTCGGATGAAAAGAAAAAGGAACAAGATGAAGTTTAAGTTCCCTCTCCCAATTCACATCAAGAAGGAGAAGTGCTGAAGCCATACGTTCCAAAAGTCCCATACCCTCAGCAATTGAAGAAAAAAGGGGATGATAGCCAATTCTCAAGATTTTTAGAAATCTTCAAAAAATTACAGATTAACATACCTTTTGCTGAAGTAATAGAGAAAATGCCACTCAATGCCAAGTTCTTGAAGGAGTTGATGACCAAGAAGAGAAGCTGGAAGAACAACGAGACTGTGGTACTAACCGAAGAATGTAGTGCGATCATTCAGCATAAATTACCCCAGAAATTGAAGGATCCTGGGAGCTTCCAGATTCCTTGTATTACAGGGGAAATTACAGTGGAAAAGGCGTTATGTGATTTAGGAGCCAGCATAAATCTGATGTTGGTGATAAAAATGAGGAGGCCAAACCAACAAAAATGGCTCTACAACTGGCAGACCGATCATTCAAGTTTCCCCACGAAATAGTAGAAGACTTGTTGGTGAAGGTAGGAGACTTTATCTTCCCAACAAACTTTGTAGTGTGGGATATGGAGGAAGGAGCCAAGACCTCTATCATCCTGGGGAGACCATTCCTAGCCACTGCTGGAGCTATCATCGATGTCCAAAAGGGTGAACTTACCCTTAGACTATATAATGAAAAAATGATATTCAATGTGTTCAAGGCTATGAGTTACCCACAAGACTCATTGGGAGAATGTATGAGGTTGGATTCACTGGAAGATGTAGTACAAGAGAATTTTGAAGAGGAAGAACTTGAGGGTTTAACAGAAGAAGAGGAATTAGCATCAAGCGAAGAGGCTGCAACAGCTGAGGTTTATGTTCAGGGCACACTAGAGGAGAAAAATGAAAGAAAAGAGGCACCCAAACTTGAACTAAAGGCACTGCCGCCCACTCTCAAATATGCATATTTAGGAGAGAATGAAAGTTATCCAGTGATCATAAACTCAGCCTTCAGCCAAGAACAAGAGGAGGAACTACTCCAAGTATTGCAAAAGCATAAGGATGCCATTGGATGGACCCTCGCTGACTTGAAGGGAATCAGTTTGGCCATATGCATGCATAAGATACTGTTGGAAGATGATGCCAGACCCTCCATTCAACCCCAGAGGAGGCTGAATCCAGCCATGAAAGAAGTGGTACAGAAGGAAGTCATGAAGCTGTGGTAGGGAGGGGTAATCTACCCAATTTCGGATAGCCCATGGGTCAGCGCCGTCCAAGTGGTCCCCAAGAAAGGAGGAATCACTGTAGTACCCAATGAAAGGAACGAACTCATCCGTACAAGAACAGTCACAGGATGGAGGATGTGCATTGACTACAGAAAACTCAATGAAGCTACAAGAAAAGACCACTTCACACTCCCCTTCATGGATCAGATGCTGGAAAGACTTGCAGGACACACATATTATTGTTTTTTAGATGGTTATTCAGGATATAATCAAATAGTGGTTGATCGAAGAGACTAGGAGAAAATGTCATTTACTTGCCCATATGGAGTGTTTGCATACAGGCGCATGCCATTTGGGCTATGTAATGCCCCTGCAAGGTTTCAACGCTGCATGCTTTCTATCTTCTCAGATATGATAGAGAAATTCTTTGAAGTCTTTATGGATGACTTTTCAGTATTCGGGGATTCCTTTCCTAATTGCCTAAATCACCTTGCCTTGGTATTAAAAAGATGTCAAGAGACCAATCTGGTCTTGAATTGGGAAAAATGCCACTTTATGGTGACGGAAGGAATAGTCCTTGGACATAAAGTTTTTAACCAAGGCATTGAGGTAGACAGAGCTAAGGTGGAACTCATTGAAAAATTACCCCCACCAAGTGATGTCAAGGCAATTAGGGGCTTTTTAGGGCATGCTGGCTTTTACAGAAGATTTATTAAAGCTTTTTCAAAGATAGCCAAGCCCTTAAGCAATCTCCTTTTATCTGATATACCATTTATCTTTGATGAGAAGTACATGCTAGCATTCAAAAACTTGAAAAAGAAATTGTCCTCAGCCCCTATCATTACCCCTCCTGATTGGAACTTACCATTCGAACTGATGTGTGATGCATCTGATTTCGTAGTTGGGGCAGTGTTAGGACAAAGGAAAGATAATTTGGTTCATGTCATATACTATGCCAGCAAGGTCCTCAATGACACTCAAAGAAATTATACCACTACTGAAAAGGAATTACTGACAATAGTTTTTGCATTTGACAAGTTTAGATCATACCTCATTGGTTCCAAAGTGATTGTTTTCACAGATTACACAGCACTTAAATATTTGTTTGCCACACAGAAATCAAAACTAAGACTGATAAGATGGATCTTGTTGTTGCAGGAATTTAATATTGAGATTAGAGACAAGAAAGGAGTGGAGAATAAGGTAGCAGATCACCTATTCAAAATCCCTCATGATAAAGGTGAAACACATGAAGCAAGTGCAAATGAGTTCTTTCCAGATGAGCTGTTAATGATGGTTCACAGAGCACCCTAGTTTGCAGACATTGCCAATTTCAAGGCAACTGGGGATTTGCCTCCAGAGATCAATAAATATCAAAAAAGAAAACTCATTAATGATGCTAAATATTTCATCTGGGATGAGCCATACTTCTTCAAGTAGTGTTCGGATGGAATCCTTAGAAGATGCATTTCAGAGGAAGAGGGACGAGAGGTCTTATGGAACTGCCATGGCTCGTGCTATGGAGGCCACTTTAAAGGGGAAAGAACTATAGCCAAGGTGCTACAAAGTGGATTTTTTTGGCCCACCTTTTTCAAGGATGCCAAAGAACTAGTGAAGAAATGCAATGAATGCCAAAGAGCTGGAAACTTACCCAAAAGAAATTAGATGCCAAAGAATTTCATTGTAGAGCTGGAACTATTTGATGTGTGGGGAATCGATTTCACGGGTCCCTTTCCAACCTCATATTCAAACAAATATATCTTGGTGGCGGTGGATTACGTATCCAAGTGGGTAGAAGCTATTGCAACCCCAACAAATGACAACAAGGTGGACATGAATTTCCTCAGAAAGAATGTCTTTAGCCGGTTCGGAGTCCCACGAGCTCTCATCAGTGATGGAGGGAGCCATTTTTGCAACAGACCACTAGAAGCTCTTCTCCTAAGATACAGGGTAAAACACAAGGTTGCCACACCTTACCACCCCCAAACAAGTGGGCAAACTGAGATATCCAACATGGAGCTAGAAAAGAACCTGGAAAAGACTGTGGGAGCATCAAGAAATGACTGGTCAAAGAAGCTAGATGATGCTCTTTGGGCATACAGGACAGCATTCAAAACGCCAATTGGGATGTCCCCATATTAACTGGTGTATGGAAAGGCCTGTCATTTACCATTGGAGCTGGAACACAAAGCCCTCTGGGCTCTCAAGCTACTAAATTTTGACAGCATTGCAGCTGGTGAAAAAAAGAGTCTTGCAGCTGCAGGAACTGGAGGAGTTTAGATCTCAAGCCTATGAAAACGCCAAGATCTATAAGGAAAACGTGAAGAGAAGGCACGACCTCAATCTGACACCCAGGAGCTTTGAAAAAGGACAGCAAGTTCTCCTCTACAACTCCAAATTGAGACTTTTCCTTGGGAAACTCAAATCAAGGTGGTCCGGACCCTTTCTTGTCACAAAGGTCTCACCTTATGGACACATAGAGATCATGGAGGAAAGCTCAAAGAGGACTTTCACTGTGAACGGACAAAGGCTCAAACACTACATGGGCAACATGGGGGAGAGCCCTAAAATGAAGTATCATCTCAACCAATGGAGAAATCGTCGAGCTAGCGACGCTAAAAGAGTGCTTCGTTGGGAGGCAACCCAACCTAAGGTAGTTTTCTTTTCATAATTATTTAAATAAAGGTTACAAGTAGTTCTCCCTGTATTGTGAGGAGCTAAGTTTGATGTTGCACACCAAAACAATCCAAGGGTGAATGTGTAATTCTAAGTTTGGTGTTCCACCAAAGATTTCAGTTAGAATCATACTACACCCCTTCAATGACAAGTTACTAGCTCCAACCAATCAGTGAAAGTACTTAACAATAGTTTAGTTTCTAGTTCATAGTCATTTTCTTAATAAAAGCACGTGAGGTTCTCTGCATGTATTCGATCTGTTGCATTAGGCAAGGAACTAAGTTTGGTGTTCACACACCAAATTAAGTTCAGAAATTCACAAGCATACATGCATGCTAACTATTTCTCAAGTGCTTTGGGAACAACAAACTTCTAATAACTTTGCAGGAACTCAATCAAGCTCTTGGAAAAACAATGCACCATCATCCAAGGAGACAAAGAAGGATGCAAAAGCTATGGATGATGACAACAAAGGGAGAGATAGAAGTTACCACCAGGAGGTTGTGTTGTTACTTAATTCCATCTGCTGTGGAATGTTTAAATTGGAAGTCTGAATGTGCCCCTATTGATAGTATTCTTTAGCTTAAGTCACTAGAATTTAGTGTTTGTTTTCTTTGCTTTTGTCATATGTGTGCTTGGTGCACGAAATTACAATCACACTTTTGTAACTCCGCACAACTAACCAGCAAGTGCACCGGGTCGTCCAAGTAATACCTTACGTGAGTAAGGGTCGATCCCACGGAGATTGTCGGCTTGAAGCTAGCTATGGTTATCTTGTAACTCTTAGTCAGGATATCCATAATTCTCAGATTTAATTGTAAAAAGTAAAAGAACATGAAATAAATACTTGTTATGTAGTAATGAAGAACAGATTGAGGCTTTGGAGATGCTTTGTCTTCTGAACCTCTGCTTTCCTACTGTCTTCTTCTTCATGCACGCAAGACTCCTTCCATGGCAAGCTTTATGTTGGGCATCACCGTTGTCAATGGCTACATCCCGTCCTCTCAGTGAAAATGTTCCAAATGCACTGTCACCGCACGGCTAATCATCTGTCGGTTCTCGATCATGTCGGAATAGGATCCATTGATCCTTTTGCGTCTGTCACACGCCCAACAATCGCGAGTTTGAAGCTCGTCACAGCCATCCCTTCCCTGATCCTACTCAGAATACCACAGACAAGGTTTAGACGTTCCGGATCTCAGGAATGGCCGCCAATAATTCTAGCTTATACCATGAAGACTCTGATCTGAATCATGAGGCTAAGAGATATGCATTCAATCTAAGGTAGAACGGAGGTGGTTGTCAGGCATGCGTTCATAGGTGACAATGATGATGAGTGTCACGGATCATCACATTCATTAGGTTGAAGTACGAATGAATATCTTAGAATAGAAGCAAGCGTGATAGAATGGAAAATAGTAGTAATTGCATTAATTCATGAAGAACAGCAGAGCTCCTCACCCCCAACAATGGGGTTTAGAAACTCATACCGTAGAAGATACAATATGAAACATGTAGAATGTCATGAGGTACAAGATGAATCACTGAAAGTAGTATTTATAGTAAACTAGTGACCTAGGGTTACAAAAATGAGTAAGCTAGGGTGTTTATTGTAAAAATCCACTTCCGGGGCCCACTTGGTGTGTGCTTGGGCTGAGCATTGAAGCTTTCATGTGTAGAGACATTTCCTGGAGTTAAACACCAGTTTTTATGCCAGTTTGGGCGTTTAACTCCAGCTTTTGTGCCAGTTCTAGAGTTAAACGCCAGAATTCTTGAGCTGACTTAGAACGCCTGTTTGGGCCATCAAATCTTGGGCAAAGTATGAACTATTATATATTGCTGGAAAGCCAGGATGTCTACATTCCAACGCAATTGAGAGCGCACCAATTGGGCTTCTTTAGCTCCAGAAAATCCACTTTGAGTGCAGGGAGGTCAGAATCCAACAGCATCTGCAGTCCTTTTTCAGCCTCTGAATCAGATTTTTGCTCAGGTCCCTCAATTTTAGCTAGAAAATACCTGAAATCATAGAAAAACACACAAACTCATAGTAAAGTCCAGAAAAGTGATTTTTATTTAAAAACTAATAAAAACATAATAAATACTAACTAAAATATACTAAAAACATACTAAAAACAATGCCAAAAAGCGTATGAATTATCCACTCATCAGTGCTAGTCTAAGTTCCCTGCTTTTAATTTCATCCTGCTTAAATGTATGCTTGTTCTTTAAGCTAAATAAAAGAAAAGGTTATGAAAAACCATAGTGGGATTCATCTTGTGGATTAAGTTCTTAATGTTTGTGGTGTAGTAATTGGTTAGCTAAGTTGGTCCACCAACAAGGTATACAGGAAACTACATGTTCTGAATCCTATGCTTGAAGCACATCCTATGAGACTAGTTAAAAAACAAAATAAGGTCCCAATAAGGAAAAAAAAGAACGGTGAAAGTTGGAAAAAGGAAAGAAAAAGAATAAGAAATAAGGCTAGGCACCAAGGGTTTAAATCTTGAGGGATGTGTCTGTGGTGTTCCTATGCCAAGGATCTGCTTGGATGAATAAGTTCTCAGGAGTGCTTCATCACTTGATAACTTGTGGTAACTAACCCGGGATTATCAACTGAAAATCCACTATCAAGAGCAACCTTGCCACAGAACACTTAGTAACCCAAAGAGGTACTGGACACCAAGGCCTCAAGGAAAGAAAATAACAAACCATATGCCTGTGGTGTGCATGTTTGGGGGAGAGAGACTTGAGGGAGTAAGTCTTTAGGGGTGTTTCAACACCTAGCACCTTGAACCAACTGGTTCGGGAGTGTTGGCTGAAAGCTTATTTTAAAGAGTTGCCCACTCACAAAGCACTTAGCCTAAGAATACAATAAACCCTGAAAAGAAGGGGGAGATCAAGGAATAAAGATCTCATAGGATGCAATCAAGCAAGTATTCAAGAGCATGATAAGGACCTGAAAACCAGTAAAGGAATGAACCTAAGTTGCTATGCATGAAACCCTATAAACCAAGAACTTTACTTTTATAATAAGAACTTGTTTCTCTTGTTCTTTCATTTATCATTCTTATGTTTCAGTACTTGCTTAGTGACAAGCAAGCTTTAAGTTTGGTGTTGTGATGCCATGACATTTTGGCCAGTTTCACTGACCTTTTTCTTTACTATTTTAGGATAGTTTCATGCATTTTCTTAGTAAATAAGCAAGTTTTGGATGAATATACACTTAAATCTTGATTCAAGCAAACATTGTGAACTTTACATGATTTCATGAGAATTATGCATGAGTTGAATGATAGTATGGATGATGCATGATCTCATGACTTAAAACAAAGCTTTGATGCACCTTGTTTGTTTGATTTCAGGACAAAGGAAGCAAAGAAGAACCACGTTATCAGTCACGTTAGCTTCACTAACGTGACCACTAACATGGAATGGGAGTGAGCTTGCAACGTTAGTGGTAAAGTAACCACCAATAACGCCTTCGAATGCCATCATAACCCACGTTAGTTGCCACGTTAGGTGCACTAACGTGGGAACTAACGTGGAAGAAAGGAGGAGCTCCAACGTTAGTGGTGAAAGTGAAGACCACTAACGTTCCAAAATGCCACACTAAGCCACGTTAATCTAATTAACGTGGGCTCTAACGTGGAGAAAAGAGGAAGTCGCAAACGTTAGTGACACTGACCTTTGTCACTAACGCTAGACCAAGCCTAAATTGCATACGTTAGTGGTCAAGGGTAACATAGAGCAATGAATGATAGGCCAATGTTAGTGACACTCACCTTTGTCACTAACGTTGGAAATGGCAAATACACCCACGTTAGTGGTCACGTTAATGCCATTAATGTGAAGCACTAAAGTAGAAGGAAGGGGTGTTCTGAAGCGTTAGTGACAAAGGTAAGTGTCACTAATGCTCTCGAGCCTTGGCATGCCCACGTTAAGGGCCACGTTAGTTATACTAACGTGGACCATTAACGTGAAAGAGAGGGACAAAGAGCAATGTTATTGGTAAAGGTGAGTGCCAATAACGTTTGCAAAGGGCTAAGAAGCTATGTTAGTGGTTATGTTAGTACCACTAACGTTGAAGTTAACGTGGATCAACTAGTTTGGAATGTTAGTGACAAAGTTATCGTCACTAACGCTCTCGAACCCAAGTTTACACTTAACGTTAACGCCACTAACGTCCTAACTAACTTCCCATCATGCCTAACTCACACTTTCTTTGCAAGCAAAGCTAAGCCCACTAAAGACTGTAACTTCTTCAACTAAAGATCAAGGGCCCATATCCAAGACTTGAAGAGCTAACTAGAAGATCTGAAGAGTAGTATATATAGGGATAGTTTTGAATTAAAATGTAGATCGGGAACTTTAGAACTACACTCTATATATTTTACTTTCTCTGCAACTTCTAGTTTTAGAATGTACTCTTCTCTATCATCTTCCATTTCCAGAGCTATGAACAACTAAACCCCTTTTTATTGGGTTAGGGAGCTCTGTTGTAATTTGATGGATCAATTATAGTTTTCATTCTTCTTCTTCTTTCTTTTCTCTTGATTTTACTAGAAAGCTTTCGATCTTAATCCAATTGGTTAGTTGTCTTGGAAAAGAAACTTTCTATAATTAGATCTCCTCTGAGCCTTGGAAAAGGGATGAGGAGATCATGCTAGAATTACTTTCTCATGTTGGACCAAATTGGGGTTTGGATAGATATAGTGACATATAATCCTACCAACACTTTGATTTGGAAATATATATGGTATAATCAGTGACCATACTTTATCTCTTCCCATGAGCAATTAAATCAAGGAATTGGGCAATTGTTCAAGCTTAGAGAGTTTGGGTTGCCAAGGAAATCAATGAATGCATTGATTGGAAAAGATATGAGAATGAACTTGATCCAGAGAATGCAACATCTCCTAAGCCCAATGAATCCCCCATTTCTGATCTTACACATTCTCTTTATTTTCTGCCATTTACTTTTCTACTCATCTCCCCAAATCCCCATTTAAGATTCTGCAATTTACTTTATGCCATTTACATTCCGCCATTTATTTCTAGCACTTACATTTTCTGTTATTTACTCTCCCGCCATTTAACTTCCTACAATTACTCAACTAGAACATTCCTCTAATTAAAGTTGCTTGACCAATCAATGCCTGTGGGATTCGACCTCACTCTATTGTGAGTTTTTACTTGAAGATAATTTGGTATACTTGCCCAAGGGAAATTTGTTGAGAGACAAGTTTCCTTGCATCAAGGGTCCCGATAGGTCGATCCTCCACTGAGAGAAGGGTCGGGAGGCCATCAGTAGACTCAGTTATGTTGCTGGGGCATTGTGGAAATTGGTGTTTTCCTTGAACTTCCTACATTTCTTTACGAACTCTTGGGAGTCTAACATCATTGAGGGCCAAAAGTAGCCGGCCCTGACAAGATTCCGGGCTAAGGCCCTCCCTTAGACGTGGTGGCCGCAACACCACTCGTGGACTTCTGTTAATACGTAGTTCATTTGTTCGGGACGTAGGCATTTCAGCAAAGGCTGGTTCAATCCCCTCTTGAACAGCTGTCCTTGGACTATAACGTATTTGGCCGCTTCCTTCCTTAGCGACTTCGTAACCTTGTCGTTATCAGGGAGCTTTCCTTTTTCCAGAAAAACGGTGACTGGATCCATCCATGAGGGGATGTCGGCTGTTTGGGTTAAATGCAGCATGACCGTTAGTTCTTTCAGTAAACCTTGTATTAAGGATTGGTTCCCCGCTTCTCGCTTCATACTAGCAAGTTTTGACAGGAGGTCAGCTCGGGTGTTCCTCTCTCTGGGGACGTGTTGCACCACGACCTCATCGAATTCTTTGCTTAGCCTTTTGACCCTTTCCAGCTATTTTTGCAGTAGGGAGTCCCTCGCTTGATACGTCCCATTAATTTAGGAGGTGACGACCTGGGAGTCGCTGCACACCTCCACCCTAGTTGCTCCGACTTCCTTTGCTAAGAGTATCCCACCGACGAAGGCTTCGTATTCTGCTTGGTTGTTGGATATGGGGAACTCGAACTTAATGGACTGCTCATATACCATTCCAGTCAGGCTCTCTAGGATTATTCCCGTTCCTCCAAACTTCTGGTAGGAAGCTACGTCCACATGGAGTTTTCACCGCGTGTTCGGAATTTCGTGTGGGTCTCCCGTCACTTTTACTAAGAAATCAGCCATTGCCTGGGCCTTGATTGCATGTCTAGGTTCGTACTGTAGGTCATACTGAGATAGTTCGATTGCCCAGGTCATCGTCTTTCCCGCGAGGTCGGGCTTCTGCAAGACTTGGCAAATCGCGTGATCCGTTCTGACGATTATTCGGTGTCCTTGGAAGTATTGCCGCATCCTTCGGGACAAGGTTAAGAGCGTATATGCTAGCTTTTCCAATTTAATGTACCTCAACTCGGCCCCTTGTGGCGCTTTACTAACAAAGTAGATCGGCTGTTGGGCTTTCCCCTCTTCTCATACCAAGACGGCCACCAAGGCCTTGTCTGTTACTGCCAAATACAAGAATAGTGTCTCACCCTCCTTGGGTTTGCTGAGGACTAGAGGTGCCGAGAGTACTCTCTTGAAGTGGTTGAAGGCCTCCTCAAACGCCGGGGTCCCCTCGAAAACTATTCCTTTTTTCATCAAGTTGAAAAATGGGAGGGCTCTGGCCACTGATGCACCGAGAAACCAGGACAGGGCCGTGAGTCTTCCAGCCAGTCTCTGCACGTCCTTGATGCATCCCGGGCTCGTCATTCGCAGGATCGCTTCCCACTTCTCAGTGTTGGATTCGACCCCCCTCTGGGTTATCATGAAACCCAAGAACTTCCCGGCCTCCGTAGCGAAAGCACACTTAAAGGGATTACGCCTCATATTGTGTCGCCGATGGGATGCGAACACGGTCTCTAGGTCGGTCACGAGCTCCTCTGAATGGGTGATCTTCACCAGTATGTCGTCCACGTACACTTCTAACGACCTCCAGATAAGGTTGCCTAGAACTTTATTCATCAGCCTTTGATAAGTAGCTCCTGCTTTCTTTAGTCCAAACGGCATTACCCTATAGCAATATGTGCCTCCTGGCGTTATGAACGCCATTTTCTCCTCGTTTGGCCTATTGATATGTAAAATTAAAATTTCACATATTAACTACCGGCAAGTATGCCAGGTCGTATCAAGTAATAAAAATCACTTAGGGTGAGATCGATCCCACGAGGATTAGTAGATTAAGCAATTTTAGTTAAATGGTGTTCTAGTTAGGCGGATAATTTGTAATTTCTTGATATATTCAGCATGGAATTAAAGTGCAAAAATATAGATGACAGGAAATTTAAATGACTGAAAGTAAAAGAGAATGAATTAAATGACTGGAAGTGTAAATAGCAGAAACTTAAAGTGCAAGAAAGAAGAACTGAAATGTAAATAGCAGAAATGTAAATTGCAAGAACGTAAAACCTAGAATGTAAATGATTAGAATTCTAAATTGCCAAAATGAAACACGGAAATTGGGTGTTGGGAGAAACTAAAAAGAAATTGTAGTGAGACTCTGTGATGGGTGAGATCACTAGGGATCAGAGATGTTGATTTCTCATGAATTAATGTTGATCACTTCCTTCTCAATCATGTGAACAGATTTATGGCGGATTGTGAATAATTGGATCCCAATCTCTTGGTGATTCAATTTCTCTTGTCACAAACAATAGCCAATCTCTTGATCTAATTGCTCATAAGAACAGGAGAAGATCAATTTCTAAGCCCAAATGCCACACAACTCTCGAGATTTCAATTCAGGGAGGTTACATCTCACATACCAACCTAGAATGTATCAATCAGGAGAATTATGAGAGGATAAATCCCAAACTGAATTCTATGACTTCTTTCTCAAGTTCATCACACAATTCAAATAGATTTAATCCCTCACTCGATGGTAATTGAATCTATGAAGCACAAGAGTTTCCTCTGAGATGGATCACTTGAATTAAGAAGAAAAGAAGAATTATCAATTCATTAAAACCAACAGAGCTCCTCCCCCTAGTAAAAATGGGGTTTAGTGACTCATAGCTCCAAGTACAAATTGAAATTCAAAACTGGAAATTAAAATAAGCATAGAGACAAAAGAGGAAAAGAAAGCTTCTGATAAAAGTAAGATTGAGAGAGTGATAAAAAATCTAAGTGCAAAAAGTAAAATTCAAAAAGTGTAAAAGTACAAAAGAGATCTAAAAGAAAAAGAAGTAAAAAGAAGATCCAGAAGAAGTCCTCTGTGATTCAAGATGCCCCCTATTTATACTGGTTAAGTGGTTTCTTCAGGTGTACTTGCAAGCTGCTCAAAGTGGGCTTTTAGTTGATATGGTGTGGATGCTCCCAGTAGAACGTAGTGTTCTTGAGGAGAGCGTAGTGCTCGTGCATCCACACATACGCGTCTCCCATGCATGCGCGTCTTCACTATCTTCAGTACTTGTCACGCGTACGCATCACATACGCCTACGCGTCCTCTGTAGCGCTCTCCATGAGAGCGTAGTGCTCGCGCCAAGAGAGCTCTCCCATGAATATGCATCATTCACGCGTACGCGTTGATTTCAAAATGTCACTTCCATGCTGCCGCTCTATCCACACGTTTGCATGACCCTTCACAAATGCTACTTCCACACGTACGCATCGCTAGCCAAATTTAAATCCAACTTTAAAGGTTATCACAGGCCCTCTTCAATGGAGAATGCAGCACTCTTGGGTGAAGAGCGTAGATCCCTCCCACGCGTACGCGTCGTCCACGCGTACGCGTGACCTTTTGAAGATGCTACTTACACGCGTACGCATCACCCTCGCGTACGCGTCGCTAGTCAAATTTTCTTGGATGGAGAACGTAGCACTCTTTGAAAGAGAGAGCGTAGTGCCAAGGGTTGTGCTGTAGGGGAATGTAGCATTCTTCAAGGAAGCGTAGCGCTAAGATATTGTGCTCTTCTCCCCTATCATGATCACAAAACAAAATAGCAATATATCGAAGCTCTGCCTCTTGAGCAATTACATGAAGTTGTGCAGAAAATCACCCAGTCCTTGACATATTAGTGTACGATGGGAACTTCATTCAAGTGGTTGTTTATTTTGAATAAAATGCATGAATTTAAGCTAAAACTTACTTAAACTAATTAGCTAATTTAAAAAAAATGCGAATGCATCACCTATGCATTGGTATCTGGTTGTAACCGGAGTATGCATCCATGAAACTCAGAAAGCGATATCCCACTGCCGCGTCCACTAGAGCATCAATGTTGGAGAGGGGGAAAGAGTTTTTGGGGCACGCCTTTTTGAGGTCAGAGTAGTCTACGCACATCCTCCACTTCCCATTAGCCTTCTTAACCAGGATTATATTTTGACAACTAGGTCGAGTAGTCCAGTTCTCGGATGAACCCTGCTTCTAACAAGCTGGCCATTTGCTTGGCCACCTCATCGGCTCTCTCTTGAGACATCTTCCTTCGTCGGCTATGCGCAGAGGTTTCTTTTAATTGGAATGGGTTGAAGAATAGCTTATAATGTCTTGGTGAGTGAAGTGATTGAGTGATGGTGAGATGAACTCTGAATTATATGCTCATGCAAGGGTTCCAGTGCTTATTAGTCCCTACATCTTGGAAGTCTTAGATCTTAGGAGTTTCATTTAGATGGTATCATGGAATCCTCTTTATAGATAGTCACCTTGAAGCAGCATTTATTTCTAACATTTTTTTCTTTTTGTATCTTGGCCTCGACTCTAGGTGTCATGTCTCAAAGCGGCTTTTTAAGATAAGCTTTCAATTAATACTCCCAAACCAGTTGGTCTAAGGTATTAGGTGTTGAAGCACCCCTTAGGATTTAATTGCTCAAGCTTTTCTCTTTGACACAAATCTACCACAAGCATTTAACTAGGACAATAACTCTTTGAGTTCTTGTTTCTTTCTTTATCTTCCTAGTAATTGAGGCTCAGAGCCCTGGACCTTGTTCTTTTGTTTTTCTTTTCTTTTGTTTTCTTTTGTTGCTGCTTCTTGGATTAATAGATGTTTGAGAATTTCCATAATATTTCTATAAACTTCATTTCCTGCCTATGAGCTCCCATGCAAGTTTTCACAAACATGCAACCTCAATACACAATTATACAATCAGAACCACCGCTTCTCTTAATCTTTTGCTTGCCTCAACATTTTTAAGATTCCTCAATCCTTCTTTTCAAAGAAATGTTCTCTGTTCGCATTCTTAGAGATATTGAGGGCAAGCAATTTTTCAAGAGTATGGTGCTCTGAGCTATCTAACATCATGGTTATTAAGCTACAACAAACCTATACTATGAAAACTAACGGGGCATAATATCAATTTCAATTCAAACAATTTTGAATATGCAACAATCACTTTACAATACAACCTCCTGGTGTTCACTTGCTTTACTCCTTATCATCATCATTGTTGGTCTTTGTATCCCTTTCTGTCTCTTTGGTTGATGATGCTTAGTTCTTCCAAAAACTGAAGTGATTGCCTACAATGAACTTTGAAAGTTGCTTGTACCCAAGCACTTGAAATGTAGTTATCATGCGTGTATGCTTATGAATTCTTGAACTACAAATGGTGTCTAAACACCAAAATTAGTTCTTTGCTTACTTCTATATGCAAAAATAAGTCCATCTTTCATGCATGCATACTACATCATGTACTTTAAATCTATAAGGAAATAAACTACAAAGCTAAAAGGTAAACAGGTGAAATGCAAGTTTAGTCAATTTGTATGATTGTTTGGAATTTGTGATTATTCATGTTTGTCTCAAAGGTTATTTTGTGCTCAACCACTGTTAATGGTGGAATACCAAACTTAGTACCATACATTCACCCTTGATTTTGTTTCTCTATTGATACAATCACATTGGTATGGAATACCAAACTTAATTCCTTGCAATACATAGACATTGAACTAACCATTTATTCTAAGAAGGGTATGAAGGAGCTAACTATGGTTGGGTTGCCTCCCAACAAGCGCTCTTTTATCGTCACTAGCTTGACGGTTGTCCCTTATTAGGGAGGATAGTGATCATAATGCCTTAGCCCTTCCCCTCTCACAGTGAGCTTTCTCCTAGTATCCTTCTTGATGATTTCCACATGTTCAAATGAGAGGATTTTATTCACTGTGTAGTATCTGGAAAAGTGTGGAGATGTTTCCATTAGTTGGTAGGTTAGCATCACTTTATCCCCTGGTATGAAGCCTTTTGGGGAATTTTTTTGTTTCTCCACCCTCTTTGCACTTTCTTCTTGGAGTTCATCTGTTTTTCAGGAGGTGGTTCACGTTTTGGGATCTCAATGTTTGGAAGGTTCTTGTTGAGGACTTCATATGGAGGCTTTGGTTAGAGTTCCTTCTCAATTCTTTGAGCTTATTAAAATACTTCCACTTCTTCCCTTCCTTTCCAGTATGAGCTTGAGTGCATCGAGAGTGACTCATCAAGTGCCTCTTTCAAATTTGGATCTCTGTAATCAATCTTTATATAATCTTTTTCTTGAGTGGAATCTTGCAAATTCTTAAAGACATGGAACACTATATGCTCTTCGTGCACTCTTAGCTTCAATTCTCCTTTTTCAACATCTATTAATGCTCTGCCCGTAGCTAAGAAGGGTCTCCCTAGAATGATGGAAGTGTTGTCATCTTCCTCCATGTCTAGGATGACAAAGTCCGCTGGGAGGAAAAAATTCCCCACCTTTACTAATACATTCTCCACAATCCCAAGTGCTTGCTTGATGGATTTGTCTGTGATTAGCTCGAGGGTTATGTCGATATAGAATTCCTCAATAAAATCCCGTTGAAAATATAGCTCTACCCAACAACAATCCTTGAGTCAAATTTAGAAAGGAATTTGGTTGTCACAAGTTTAACCCCAATAAAAGTAACCGAAGTATTCGAACCTCGGGTCGTCTCACAAGGAATGGGCAAACATGTGCTTCAACATTGGTTAGAAATCTGGGGTTGCAAGTCATGAGCAAGAAATTAAACTAGGAATCTTAACAAGCAAGTAATCTTGGAGTGCAAGAAACTAATTCAAACATCTAAAGCAAGATGTGAGCAATTTTAAACTAACAGAATAACATCCACTATAATTCTATTCTAAAACTAAAAAATCACTATGACTAAGACAAGGCAATTAGGATTTTTGGGTTTTCAAATATGAGTAATAAAAGCAATTCTTGGCTAGACATGGGAATTGGGGTCACTATCATTGTCTAATAACCATATCTTGACAATTATGAGGAACCAAACTCATTAAGTCTACTTCTATACTTGAAGTATGTTAAATGGTTTAGTCAACATCAACCCATAAGGTCCAACCTCACTACTAATTAACCTAGTAGTAGACTAGTGTCAATGGCTATCAAATTGACTACTAAGGGTTCCCAAATCATCAAATCTATTAGACCCAATTACTCAAGTTTACCCAATTCCCTTAGCCTAGGCCAAGAGTAAAGAGAACTACTCCATAATCAAAGGAAACATTTCATCAAACACATGGTAATCATTAATAAAAGACATATTCAAATTGCAATTAAATTGGAACTAACAAGTACCTACTAACAATTATATATCAACATACAATCATTCAAACAACACAATTAATCATAAAAATCATCAATGCAACAATAACAAATCAAGATCCACAAGATTCATAAAATGGGTATAAAGTGACAAACAACAAGGAAACATAAAACTAACACAAGATTTAAACAAAATCATACTAGAGAATTCAAATTAAACAATTAAAACTAGCAATTAACAAGATCAAATTCAAAATTCAACAACGGAAGATCAAATTAAGCTAGATCTAGAGAGAAACAAGGGTTTATCTCTCTAGAAGAACAAAGAAGCAAAATAACTAGCTAAAAATTATGTCTAAGTGTAAAATGATTGATCCCCTCTTCCCCCTAGCATCCTTGGGTCTTTTCCATGTAGAACCAGCTTGAAATTGGGCCTGATAAGCCTCATAAATCGCCAAGCACGATTTCCTTTAACGAGGTCACGTGCAGCTTGCCACGCGTGCGCGCCATGCATGCGTGCGCGCCGATTAATTTTGTGATCCATGCGTGCGTGCCATGAGCGCGTACGCGCTGGTGTGGATTTTCCTAATCTGCGCGGATGCGTCCATCCTTGCGTGCCACTTCCAGCTGTCTTCATCTACGCGTGCGCGCCATGTGCGCGTGCACGCCGGTGCTGAAGTTTCCAAAATCTAAATCTTCATGTTCCTTCCTCTTGTGAATGATTTCTTTCTCTCTTCTAGGCTATCCTTGCGCTATAAATCCTGAAATCACTCAACAAATATATCACGACATCGAATGGTAATACAAGAGGATCAAAATAGAGCAATTTTATGGCAAAAGAAGCATGTTTTTCATCATGAAGCAATATTAGGAAGAGAACACAAAACCATGCAATTCTAGTGAATAAGTGTGAGAAATATTGACAAAACCCCCCAAATTCTACACAATATAAACCACAAAATTGGGCTTTATCAAATCTCCCCACACTTAAACCAAGCATGTCCTCATGCTTAAAATAAAAAGACCAAAGATCATGGTAAGAAAGGGTTTATGAAATGTAAATGACCTAAATAAATGCATGCAACTAAAGTAAAATCATCTATCTACATGGTCAAGGGTAAATCTATCCTCCAAAAACACATATGAGCATACGGGGTGAAAATGCTATGTAGTTCATAAGTCCTACCAAATTGAGCATTACTTTGAAGTGCATATAACTTGCTAGATGAACGCTTGTGAAAGCCGGGAACAAGGAGTTGAGCATCGAACCTTCACCGAAAGTGTATCCGATCTATTCGCTTGAGTGTATAGGGTTCATCACTCAATCCTCTCTTAATCATGCTTTCCAAGATTTGTCTTTCATCTAACAATCAACAATTACTTAATGCATGCTTACAAGTATCATGAGGTCTTATTCATGGGTTGTAATGGGGCTAGGGTGAAGGTAAGGTTGTATATGGTTAAGTGAGCTTAAAATTTGAGTCCTTGATTAACCTAGGATCCCACTAGACACATAGAACAACCTATACAACTATAATACATTACCTAGCTACCCATGGGTTTCACTTTTCGTATACTCATGCATTCTTTTCAATTCACATCCTATATGCATTGTTATTATTACTTTGTCTTGGGGCATTTTTGTCCCCCTTCATTACTTTCTCTTTTTCCATATTTTTGTTTCTTCTATTTTTTTATTTCTTTTTTCTCTCTTACATTCTCATATATACACATATAATTTTTTTCTTTTTGGTCCCCTTTTTCTTGGGGTTTCATGTACAAAAGTTCCAATGCATATGGTTCAATCATTAAATACATGAGTATGCTCCCAAATCCTAGAATTTTCAATTATAATTACAAATACACCTCTTTACATCTACCCAAATTCCCAAGTACACCCTCCCGATTGAATGATACACACCTTCACTTACCTAAGCCAATCAAAGATCCAAATTTATGGACATTCATTATTTTTCGCTTAGGGTTATTGGTGTGCTCTTTTTAAGAACAAAGAAGGTTTATCATAGGCTCAAAATTGGTTAGCAATGATAGATAAAAGGGTTAGGGCCGTTCGGTAAAAGTGACTATTGAAATGATGGCCTCAATCATGCAAATGCATTCATACACAAAATAATGCACACAAGAATGGAAAATAGTAGTTAGAAGATATAACCACACAATAGGCTCAAAGCTTACATGCTTGTGTTCTTAGCTCAATCACTATGTTCCAAAACACATTCTTGAAGCAAGTATTCCGCAAAATATTTTTTTTCAAAATTGGTAGAGTACCCCGAAATTATAGTTTCTTGGGGAAGAAGTCATTATTTTGACCAAGTAACTCTATAGGAACTAACTATCATGCGAGGGATATTTACAAGCAAGACTAACTACACATGCAATGTACTAACAACTAAGCAAAAGTTAAATCCATGGGTGTTGAAAGGAAGAGATTGTTACCTATTGGGATCGGTCGGACGACATCTCCACACTTAGAATTTAGCACAGTCCTCCATGCTACCAACAATGCGCAAAGGATGGTCGGGACCGAAACCTTCACTATCCTCTTCATCAGAGCTCCCATCACTTGGTTTTGATGTGGATGTGAATATTTCGGGTTCCTCCATGCTAGGGGAACACAACGCAGAAGCTTTTTGATGTAAGTGTATCGGCGTTGGTTGCGCTGCTCATATCTATCAATCTTCCGGTATAGATCTTCTATCCTTTGATTCGTGGATCTTTGTCGTGGTGGTGATGATGAGGTGGAAAGAATAGTACATGGGAGGGCTATGTCAAGGCTTGGGTTGTTCATAGGAAGATGTAAGTATTTTCCGCTTGGGACCACATCGCCCTTAGCCGGAACTTTAGCCTTTGTGTCCATGTCTTCCCAAGAAACACCTGCAGCAGCATCTAAATCAGATACCAAAGCTGGAAATGGCAAATTGCCCCAAGCGTGCACTTGTCCCATCGCTTGCTTGACAAGAGGCGAAAAGTTCACCGGTCTCTCCATGAGAACACACCAAACAAGAAAGGCGAGATCCGCCGGGAAGGATGACTTGTGGGTGCTAGGTAGCACATAGTAGGATAGGATTTGGGCCCAAGCTCTAGCTTCTACAATGAGGAAGCGAGTGTCAATGCACTTGGGCCTCATCCTGAGTCGACCATGGGTCCAAAATGCCTCTGGTTCAGCAATGACTCAGAAGATTGAGTCCCAATCAAATCCAAACTTCTCTCGTTGACCTAAGACCTCTTGGTAGCCATCCACGTCACTTGGTACTGGTAAGACATTAAGCACTTACTGAATAGCCTCTTTTGAAACTGAGACTTGCTTCCGACGCACGTATACCGCTTGAAGAAAGGGAAGATGGTAGTTAGTGTAGAATTCTACCACCCATGAGAGGTTGATCTCTTATGGTTTTCTCAGAAGAAACTCCCATCCTCACCGTTCAATGCGGGGTAGAATACAAGGAGCAACCTTGTCCGACGGGGCGAGTAGATGCTCGGCATGATAGTTTCTCCCAACCATGGCGGGGAACACAAGTTCACAGAAGCGGTTGGGGAACCTTGAAGAATCCTTTGCCGATTTGCTCTTCTCATTCTCATCAATAGGAGTGGGTGCCTTCACCTTTTTGGAGAGGGGTTTGGCTCCCAATGAAGAGCGCGCCTTAGAATTTGGCCTTTGGGGTGCCCTCTTTGCGGTTGGTTTCCTTGAAGCTTTCTCCTTGCCTTTCTTGGTGGCCATCCTGAAAAATGAAGGGAAATAGGAAAACATTAAACCCAAATAATTATTTTAACATAAACATGCAAGTGAAAGGTAGTGCCCAAAAGAGGTAGTATAACAAAGTGATCATATAGGTATGGATCACAACACTTCGCATGGGATGCAAGAGGGTGTAAAGCATGCAATATGGCATGAGAAGAATAATCTCAAGCATCCATAACAAAGAGTAAGTCATGTTCAATGAGTATCTAATTAGCAAGCATGCATTCTAAGTAAGAAAAGTGGACTCAATGCACTTAGAAGAGAGCAAGTGAATGAGCAGGAAGCACCAAATTGAAGATACATGATTAAGATAGACTAAAATGGCATTCGTGCATTCGCTCGAACACATGGTGTCCAATTATCAAGCAATGAGCAATTATGAGATACTCAACCAATTAGAAGCCCAAAATGAAATATCAATCATCACACAACATCACTTACTGACAAAGATAATGAAAAACAATCAAGAAGATCTATTAAAGCAAATTAAAATTCAAATTCAACATCCATGGAAAAAACAAGAAGAAGGAAAAAGTAAACAAGCAAAAAGCAAGTAGTATAAACATGCAACTAAAAGAGAAAATAAGTAAATTAACAAGAAAAATGTAACTAGAAGAAGGGATTATGCAAAGAAGGTAATAGAGGATATATGGAAGAAGTAGAACCTTGAAAAGTGTAAAAGAATTAAGGTTGAATTCCTCTTTGTGAAAATGAGAAAGGGATGGAAGAGATGTAGTGCCACCAGAGGTGGTGGTGGTCGCTGGTGAGTAGCCAGAGACGGTGGTGTTGGATTGTGGAAGAAGAAGAAGAGAAGAGAGGTGATGGAGAAAGAAGAAGAAATAAAGAAGAAAGAAGGGGGAGAGGGACAGAACTGGGCGTGCCAGCTTTAAAACTGGTTTGCGCGACCGGCGCGCACGCGCATGGTGCGCTGGCGCATCGGTGAGGGTGGAGCGAGGGACACGTACGCGTCGTTGGCACGTAGGCGTGAAGTTGGTTAGGCTCCTGGCACAGGGTTGGCACAAAGTAGGCCTAAGTCTCAGGTAATTTGTACCAGAGTTGGCATGCAGCACAGGCGCGCGGATGTGCACAGTGCGCGGACGCGTGCCTGTGTGAATTGGCGACTGGCACAGACGCGCACAGTGCCCGAACCCGTCCGTGCGGGCACAGATGAGGCACAAGTATGGCATAGCTCTCTGGTTTTTGTACCAGGGAGTTCATATAGCACCATCAGCGCGCGCGCGTACAGTGCGCTTGCGTGTCGATGGCCAATTTGCAAGGGGCGCGCAGGTGGCACGTACGCTGGCGCGTGGGTGCCTAGCACAAAATGGGCACAAAGTGGGCATGACTCTCGAGTTTTTGGCCCAAGAGTATGAAATGCACCACCAGCGCGCGCGCACAGTGCGCTCGCGCGCGGATGTCCCTTTTCCTTGCTTTTTTTTTTAAACAACATAGAGAGGGCTATTCTAAGACATTCTTGGCAGGTGTTTAAGCAAGTAGTCAAGAGAACACTTCACAAATTCATGCACTATTCAAAACATATCATTCTCTCCACTTCAACAATTTATCCATACCAAAATGATGAAATCTATCTAAATATCCTAGTTATCCAACAAGAAAAATAAAACTAGCATTCCTAAGTAATCAATAACATCAAGAAGTCACAAAATTCAAAAAATTCTAAAGCTAAAAGTAAGAAGGTATACACAAGGAAGATCTTACCACGGTGGGGTGCCTCCCACCCAGCACTTTTCTTTAACGTCCTTAAGTTAGACGGTCAGTCGCTCAAGCTTCTCCTCCTCTAGGTGCATCCGTTAATAGGAACACCTCTAGCTTTTTTAGGAGCTTATAGCCATGGTACTTCTTCACTCTATGTCCATTCACCTTGAAAGTTTCCTCACTTTTAGGATCAAACAATTCCACCACTCCATAGGGCTTTATCTCTTTAACCTTGAAGGGTCCTTCCCATCTAGACCGGAGCTTGCTAGGCATGAATCGAAGCCTCAAGTTGTAGAGGAGAACCTCATCACCTTCTTGAAAATCCTTCTTCCGAATGTGATGGTCATGAAATGCTTTAGTCTTTTCCTTGTAAATCCGAACATTTTCATATGCTTCGTTCCTCAAACACTCGAGCTCCTCTAGCTGTAATTTCCTGGCTACACCCGCCTTGGTTGGATCCATGTTGCACTACTTTACCGTCCAATAGGCTCTATGCTCAATTTCCATCGGAAGGGGGCATGCCTTACCATAGACGATTCGAAAGGGACTCATCCCTAACGGAGTCTTGTAGGCCGTTCTATACGCCCATAGTGCATCTCCTAACCGGAGGCTCCAATCCTTCCTTTGTGGATTGAGCACTTTCTTCAAGATTCTCTTAATCTCCCGGTTGGACACTTCTGCTTGTCCATTGGTCTGTGGGTGATAAGCAGTGGCAACCTTATGCAATACCCTATAGGGCTTGAGCAGTGCCTCTACTTTCCTGTTACAAAAGTGGGATCCTTGGTCGCTCACGATTACTCGTGGCGACCCATAACGGCATACAATGTTATTTCTAATAAAAGAAATGACGGTATTGGCGTCGTCAAGGCAGGTAGGTATTGCTTCTACCCACTATGAAACGTAGTCAACCGCTAACAGGTAGGTATTCGGACGAATGGCAAGCTTCAAGAATGGGTTGAATTTCAGATTCTGGGACACATCTTCGAATTACTTGGTCCGCACCTGACATGCAGGCAGAAGTTGGCTAATTAAGAAATCAATTATAGAGAATGTGTTGAGAGTATAGTTCTTAACCAGCTAAGATCTGCCTTGTCAATTTAGAAAAGTTGTCACAAAATTTAGAAATAAAAAAATACTGGGAGTATGAGTCCCAGGTCGTCTCCCAACGAGTTGTAGGAAAGGGTGCTAACTTATTAATCAGGAATTTTCAAGAGACTTTGAGTTTGGATAATGAGAAATTAAAAAATTATAAACTAAAGCAATAAAACTAAGAATGATTATTAATATTTTAATAAAAAACCTTGACTGGGGGAATGATTAATTGGAAGTTCTATCCTTGTTGGATCTTTTAAGTGTGGTATCAAAAAGGTTGTTGTTTTCACTTAGTTAAGCCTTACTAAATAAAGGAAAGTCAAGTGATTGAGCTAATCCTTATTCGCAAATCCTAGTCCTCTACATTGGGAAGGTTTAGCGTTAGTAAATACAGAACTAGCCAACAACTTTCAATTTAACCAACACTTAAGCCTTCCAACTCAAGTGTCTCCTCTTAATCAACCCCCATGTCAAGTTTGGGAATCTACTCCATTGACATGAATATAATACTCTGAAAAATATAAGAAGAAGACATAATAAATTAAATAAATAAAATAGAGATTAAAAATTAATTAAAAGTAAAAGTAATCCTCTTTATCAACAATCCATGAAAATAATCCAATTGTAACTCTCGATAAAGTAAATAAGGATATGGAAGAGTAAGAGACAAAGTAAACAAACTAGAATAATATCTTCAACAGAGATGATGACTCTTCAATATCCAAAAGCATGAAACAATGAATGTAAAGTGAACCTAGAGAGAAAGTAATCCTCTCTAAATTCAGATTTAAAAGCATGAAAACTATCCTAATATATCCAAAACAGTATGTCTATTGTGTCTAAGATGTGTCTTGAGTCTCTGCATGTTCCCTGACTTTATTCTGTGTTTCTGGGCCGAAAACTGGATCAAAACGCGGGACAAAATCACCCTCAGTATTTTTTGTTAATTCTACAGATCGCGCAGCTTACGCGTACGCGTCAGTCACGCATTCGCGTCATTTGGCTGATTTCCTTGTCATCGTCCACGCGTTTGCGTCATTCGTGCAGACTCCAATCCAAGCGTACGCATCAGGTACGCATACACGTTGCTGTGATTTTGTCCATTTCGCGCGCTTGTGTGAGCCATGCGTGAGCGTCGGTGCTCGCTGGTCATCTCCTTAGTTTCTTGTGTTCCTTCCATTTTTGCAAGCTTCCTCTCCATTCTCTAAGCCATTCCTACCCTATGAAGCCTGAAACACTTAACACACGGATCACGGCATCGAATGGTATAAAGGAGAATTAAAATATACTAATTAAAGATCTTTAGGAAACAAGTTTTCAATCATAAAACAATACTAGGAAGGGATTATAAAATCATGCAAATCATATGAATAAGTGGGTAAAGACTTGATGAAACCACTCAGTTAAACACAATGTAAACCATAAAATAGTGGTTTATCAACCTCCCCACACTTAAACATTAGCATGTCCCCATGCTTAGCTTAAGGAGATAAAATAAATGAGTAGGAAAAAGTAAGACTCATGCAATGCAACCTATGTATATGAATGCAACTATATGATTCTGTCTACTTGGTTAAAATAAATAAGTTCTTCAAGACAAAAATAAATCAAACTTCACTAATTCAAACTATATAGTAAAGACAAGTAAACTTGTAAGAAGACAGCTCATGAAAGCAGGGAACATAGAATTAAGCATTGAACCCTTCCTGGTGGTGTATATGCACTCTAGTCTTTCTAGTGTATAGGGTAATCACTCTACTCTTCTCTAATCATGCTTTCTAAACCTTGTTCTTCACCTAACCAATCAACAAATATTTAATGTACCAATGCAAACATCATGAGGTCTTTTTAAGGTTGTAATGGGGCCAAGGTAAAGGTGAGGGTATATATATGGCTAAGTGAGGTATAAATTGAATCCTTGATTATCCTAAGCTCTTACCTATATACACATTCTTTATACTTTAAATTCATGCCTAGCTACCCAAAATTCTCACTTTAGCATTACATACTCATGCATCAACTTTTCTTTTAATTTTTATCACATATGCATTGATCTTTTCATTAATTTAGCTTAGCATTGGGGTAATTTTGTCCCCTTATTTGATTACTTAATTACTTGAATATTTTTGGATTTTTTTCCATAAAAATATTACCAATGCACATGGATTTTCAATTTTTCTAGTTTCACATGAATAGGTACCCAAATTTCCATTATTTTATCATGACACATTCCCTTATTAACGCATGTTCTCACAATCTTCCCATACTCAATTGACACACAATTTCTATCTTAAGCTAAGCAAAGATTCAATTTGGGGTATTACTTGTTTTTCCGCTTAAGAATTGTAATGTGGTAAAATATAGAACAAATGGGATTTAAAAGGCTCAAAGTGGCTGGCAAAGGTAATTGGAAGGGTAGGCTATTTCGGGATAAGTGAGCTAAAACAATTAATGGCCTCAATCATACGCATGCATATAACACATTAAACATTGGACATATAGGATGGAACAAAATAAAGATTACAATCATAGAGAAGTAAACACACAAGAATAATATTTATGGTTAAATAATGTAACCATGTAATTAGGCTCAAATCTCACAGGTTGTGTATTCTTAGCTTTTTAAACTATGTTCCAAATACAACTTCTAACAAATTTAACACAAAAATTTTGATTTAAATCAGTGAAATTTTTTTCAAAAATAGGGTCTTAAAAAGAAACTTATTAATTTTTCAACCAAATAGAACATGCATGCAAATAGCCTATTTCTATGCAATCTATCATATTCTAACAAAAGAAAAACTAAATAAATATCCTATTTTATTGGTGTTAAGGAAGACAAATTACCTTCGGAAGTCAGGTACTGACCGACCTCCCCACACTTAAAGCTTTGCACCGTCCTCGATGCCATCAGTCAGGAACAAAGGGGGGCTGGTAGTAGCATCTCCACCATTGGGACCGTCATGGCTAGCTGTGCTGGTAAATGAAGTTGGAGTCTGGAGTGTCTGGGTTTTCTTTGGGTCTGTGGTAACCAATAATCCACTCTTTGAGGTATGTAAATCGGCACTTTTTACGGCGCTCTCTTTGCTTTCCTTTCTGCTCAAGCCGGTCTAGCTTTTGAATTATCTATAGGAGTAGCTGATTTGTTGAAGGTGCTTTTGATGTGGTAGGAGAGGGAATATCTTTGGTTGGTTTTGTTCTCCGGTTGATAGTGGCTGCTGAAGGTCTGATATATTTCCCGTTAGGGACATACTGATCATCTCGTGGAATCATGGCTTTCGTGCCTCTAGCTCTATAGGAGACTCCGGCTGCTGAGACTAGATCTGAAACCAAGGCAGGGAAAGGTAAGTTACCTAAAATTTGTACATGTCCCAGAGCATTTCGGATGTGTCTTGGTAAGTTTAAAGGCTGGTCTGTAAGGATACACCAGAGTAAAACAGTCATGTCTGCAGTGAAGGAGGACTCGTGAGTGCTCGGAAAGGCGTAATGGGACATGATCTGTGCCCATACTCGAGCTTCCAAGGTGAGTGCTGAAGCCAATATGCCCTTAGGTCGGGACCGATGGTATCTGTAGATCCATATGCTGCCAGGTTGTGCTATAACTCTGAGAATGGCGTCCTAGTCAAATTGGTATATATGGCATTTGAATGAGGCTTCTTGGAATGCGTCCAATCCTTCTGGTGCAGGGCGAAGATCTAGAGCTTTTTGAATGGCCTCTTTAGTTATGGGAACTTGCTTCTGATGGACATAGACAGACTGTATAGTTGGCATGTGAAAATTGGAGTAGAATTCAACTACCCATGAAAGATTAACCTGTCGTGGCTATCTCCGTAGGAATCCCTATTGTCTTCGTTCAATTCGCAGTTCAACAAATTCAACAATGTTGGTCGGGAGGATGAGAAGGTGCTCATTGTTATAGTTTCTCTTAGCCAGAATGGGGAACATCTGCTCACAATAGCGGTTAGGGAACCGCGCAGTGTCCTTTACTGGAAAGGCTTTCTCTTTCTCATCTACCTTGATGATCCTCTTGATTCTCTTTGTTGAGGGCTTTACCGCTGTTGAAGATGGCTCTGCCATTAGTGCTCTTTTTGTTCCTTTCCTTGCTGGTGGTTTGGGAGTAGCTTTCTCTTTACTCTTTTTGGTGGCCATCCTAAAAGGGAAAAGGTAAGTACTTTTAAAACTTTAAGGGTTAGAGCAAGGAAGAGGACATGATACGTGATAATCAATGCACAATAAAGAAGGATGTTGTTAACACATGGTCATGACAACATGTGAAAATTTCATCAATGGAAATATAACAAGTGCATTTGATGGCTATTTAATGCAAGATGTTTATTGGCTTGCCGGCAAAGGCATGAGTAGCATAGATCAAGCATTAAATATCCAAGTTAGATTATCAACTCTTTCAAACTAACAACCTGTTTGTATTGACAATTATATTTAATCAATGAAATATAAAAGGGATTTTGTGAAAAACAGGCATTAGAGTTGTAGAATAAAGTATATAAATATGCACAATGTCGTACAGGCTTTTTCACAAACACTTAGCATGCATGGTAAATATTTTATTGAAAGTATTAAATTGAACATGCAAGCAACCCTTTAAGAAGTAATATTAATTGTCAAATAATTCCACAATAATCCACAAGTAAAATATAGAAGACAATAATCACCTAATTAAATTCTGAACACCAATTAAAGGAATAAAAAGAAAAGAAGGAAAAGGAAAATATAGATAATTAAAGTAAGAAAAACAAAAAGAAAACATAAATAAAAATAATAAAGGAAAAGTAAAAAGTAAGGAAAGAAAGAAAAGAACATTGATAATGGATGTGAAAAATAAGGGAGGAGGAAGTAAAAAGTAAGAAAGAATAAAGAAGGAAGAATAGAGAAGAAAGAAATAAGAATGGAAAAGAAAAGATTTATATTTGGGGAAGAAAAGATAAGATAACTGGGCAGATCAGGATAAGCTGTGCGTCGATGTGACGCGGACGCATGGGGCATGCGATCGTGTGGTGTCTGATAATTTTCAGGTGACGTGGACGAGTGGGATCGCGTGACCTGATTTGTGCTATTGGCGCGAGTGCAGCCTCGCGTACGCACATCTTTCTGTTTGAAACTCATTTTGCCAAAAAATTGGGTGACGCGTGCGCGTGGGTGACGCAGTCGCGTGAATGGCCATATTTTATAAAACGACGCGGACGCATGGGCACGCGTTCGCATGATAGGGCTTGTACTTCTAGCACCATTCCAGCCCCACTCCATCATAACTCTCTGCCATACACCCATTTACGTCGATTTTGCAGGGCCATGCGTTCGCGTGGGTGACGAGTACGCGTGGGAGGCTGTTTTTCAAAATGACACAAACGCGTCATTTGACGGGGTCACGTGGGCATGTTTGTGCCTCAGGGATGCCTCCAGCCATTCTTTCGCGTGACTTTCTGTTTAATTCTCTTTTCTTCTAAATGCACATATGACGCGGACGCATCAGCGACGCTTGTGCGTCGCGTGCATTTTTTTTATATGCAGAATGCAAATGCAAATGCAAATGCAGGGTATATGCAGCTATATGCAAAGATTATGAGAAAAGTCATTAACAAAAATAAAATAGAAAAAAATAAAATAAAACTAAGACTGAAACGGAATAATCATACCATGGTGGGTTGTCTCCTATCTAGCACTTTGCTTTTACGTCCTTAAGTTGGACGGTCTTCAGGCTCATTCTGCTTTTATCGGTGGGTCTTCTAAGAGGAAAACCTCTAGTTCTTTGTGATCCTTCATCTTCTCACCATGATAAATCTTTAGGCGATGTCTATTGACCTTGATGAATTTAGAGCTAGAAGGATGACGCAGGTGAAAAACTCCGTATGGTTCTACCTTTTCTACTCTGTATGGCCCTTCCCATCTTGATCTCAGTTTACCTGGCATAAGATTCAGTCTGGGGTTATAAAGGAGAACTAACTCCCCTGGTCTGAACTCTCTCCTTTTTATGTGCTTGTCATGGACAGCCTTTATCTTTTCTTTGTATTGCCTGGAGTTGTCATATGCTTCTAGGTGAAGATTCTCCAATTCTTCTAGTTGCAGCTTCCTTTCAGCACCAGCTTCTTCAAAATTCATATTGCATTCCCTTACAGCCCAGAAAGCCTTGTGTTCCACCTCCACTGGAAGGTGGCAAGCCTTTCCGTACACTAAGCGGAAGGGGCTCATCCCAATGGGTGTCTTGTACGCTGTTCTATATGCCAGAGTGCATCTTGTAGCTTTGCACTCCAGTCTTTCCTATGAGGTCTTACTATCTTCTCCAGAATGCGTTTAATCTCCCCGTTAGATACTTTTGCTTGTCCATTGGTTTGAGGATGATAAGCTGTTGCTACTTTATGAACTATCCCATGCTTCTTCAGTAATCCTGTTAGTCTCCTGTTACAAAAGTGAGTGCCTTGATCACCCACGATTGCTCGTGGTGACCCAAAGCGACAGATAATATGGTTTCTAACAAAGGAAACAACAGTGTTAGCATCATCAGTACGGGTAGGAATTGCTTCCACCCATTTAGAAACATAATCTACAACTAACAGTATCTAAAGGTAACCATTAGAGTTTGGAAATGGACCCATGAAGTCAATGCCCCAAACATAAAAAATTTCACAGAAAAGCATAATCTGTTAAGGCATCTCATCCCTCTTGGATATATTACCAAATCTTTGGCATGGGGAACAAGATTTACAAAATTCAGCAGCGTCTTTAAAAAGAGTAGGCCACCAGAATCCACAGTCTAGAATTTTTCTAGCTGTTCTTTAAGGGCCAAAATGTCCTCCACTCTAAGATGAGTGGCAGGCCTCTAAAATGGACTAGAATTCTAATTGTGGTACACACCTTCTAATTACCTGGTCAGTACCATACCTCCACAAATATGGATCATCCCATATAAAATATTTAGACTCGCTTTTCAGCTTGTCCCTTTAGACGCATAAGCAATTACAAAAGGGTCTTTACCTTCGCGCTGAGCCAGCGCCGCTCCTACTGTGTGGTTGGAGGCATCGCACATAATTTTAAATTGCTGGCTCCAGTCTGGTCCTCTCACAATCGGAGCTTCAGTCAGGGCGATCTTCAGCTTATCAAAAGCTTTCATGCAATCCTCACTGAACTCGAATTTAATATCTTTCTGCAGCAGTCTGGATAAAGGTAATGCTACCTTACTGAAGTCCTTAATGAATCTCCTGTAAAAACCTGCGTGGCCAAGGAACAAACGGACTTCCCTCATGGAGGAGGGATAAGGTAAACTAGAAATGATATCTACCTTTGCTGGATCCACAGAAATACCAGTATTAGATACAACATGTCCTAGTACAATTCCTTGTTTTACCATAAAGTGACATTTTTCAAAATTCAATACAAGGTTTGTACTAACACATCTGTCTAATAGTCTAGATAAACTATCCAAACAAAGGCTAAATAAATCACCATATACGCTAAAATCATCCATAAAAACTTCCATACAGTTCTCAATAAGATCTGAAAAGATGCTCATCATGCATCTTTGGAAAGTAGCAGGTGCATTACATAAGCCAAAGGGCATTCTTTTGTATGCATACGTTCGAAACGTTCGAAAGGGACATGTAAAAGTAGTCTTCTCCTGATCTTCAGGAGCTATATGAATTTCAAAGTAGCCTATATAACCATCTAAAATCCAGTAATGGGATTTACCTGACAGGCGATCAAGCATCTGATTAATGAATGGCAAGGGGTAATGATCCTTGCGAGTGGCTTGGTTGAGACGCCTATAGTCAATGCAAACTCTCCATGAATTCTGCACTCTGGTTGTTAGGAGCTCTCCATGTTCATTCTTTATTGTTGTGACTCCAGACTTTTTGGGCACCACTTATACTGGACTGACCCATTCACTATTTGAGATGGGGTAAATAATATCTGCTTCAAGTAGCCTGGTTACTTCTTTCTTGACAACTTCCAAGATGGTGGGATTCAATCTTCTTTCGGGTTGACGGACAGGCTTTTCTTCCTCTTCTAAGAATATTCTGTGTTCACAAACTTGAGGGCTGATTCTTACTATATCCGCCAAGCTCCATCCAATTGCTCTCTTATATTTCTCAGCACACTGAGCAGTTTCTCTTCTTGTTGAGAAGTGAGTTCCCTTGCAATGATAACTGGGAACTTCTGATTATCCTCAAGGTAAGCATACTTGAGGTGTGAAGGAAGGGGCTTTAATTCCAATTTCTGCTCATGGCTAGGCTTTGGATCATCCTAGGCTAGTGATAATGGTAAAGTGTCTTCATTATGTTCAGAGGGTGTCCCCACACTTGGACCTTGCTCCATGTACTTCTCTTCTAATTCTTCTTGGTGAACTTCGGCTACAGTTTCATCAATGATGTCGCACTGGAAGATAGAATGATCTTCTGGAGGGTGCTTCATAGCTTTATTTAAACTAAAACTCACTGTTCTACCATCTATCTCAAAGGAGTAAGTTCCTGAGAATGCATCTAGCTTGAACTTCGAAGTTTTCAGGAATGGTCTTCTAAGCAGGATTGATGATGGTCTTCCTGAGTCATTAGGGGGCACTTCCAGGATATAGAAGTCAATGGGAAATGTGAGCTCCTTAATGCTCACTAATACATCTTCAGTAATTCCAACTACTGTAATAATGCTTTTATCTGCTAACACAAAACGAGCTGCCGACCTTTTTAAGGGAGGGAGCCTTAGAGTATCATATATAGACAATGGCATTATACTAACACATGCTCCTAAGTCACACATGCAATCAGAAAATATTACACCTCCAATGGTACAGTTAACTATGCATGGGCCTGGATCACTATATTTTTCAGGTATACCTCCCATTAAAGCAAATATAGAACTACCTAAAGGAATAGTTTCTAATTCATTAATTTTATCTTTATCTATGCATAAATCTTTCAGAAACTTTGCATATTTAGGTACCTGCTGAATAACATCAAAAAGGGGAACAATTACCTCAATCTTTTTGAATATTTCTACCATTTTGGGATCAAGTTCCATATGCTTCTTGGATTTCTTTGCAATGTGCGGGAATGGGATAGGAATGGTGTCTTTTGCAGTTTCAGCTTCCTTTGGTTCTCCATTCCTTGGTTGAACTGCTTCTTCTTCAACTATGTCTTGTACGTCCTCTTCCTCTTCAACATCTTCCACTTCCACCACATTCTTAGCTGAGGCTATGGTTCCTCTCTTGCAATGTGGTTCTGGACCTCAAAGTGCTAGCATTGATGCCACCCTTGGGATTAGGTAAGGGTTGAGAAATAATTCCACTAGAGCTTAAAAGTTGGTTAATGGAATTAGGTAATGAATCTATCGTGGAGGCGAGAGCTTGTAAAGTGGCATTCAGACCATTTAAAGTAGAGTTTTACTGCGTCTGCATGTCTTGTTGTCCTTGTACAACAGAACGAAGCATCTCGTCATTTGATGAGGAAGTAGGATAAGTGATCTGTGGTACTCGTTGTTGGTTATGCTAGGCTCCTTGTGATTATCTTAAGTGAAGAGCTCTGTAAGGTTGGTTCTGATTCTGTTGTCTGTTGTTGTTATTCCACCTCTGGTTTCCTTGGTTGTCTCTGCCTCCTCTGTTATAGTTGTCCCTCCAGCCATGGTTGGAATTATCTCTCCAACCCTAGTTAGAGTTGTCCTGCCATCCTTGGTTATAGTTTCCACCTTGGTTGTAATTGCCGCCTTGTTGATTGTATCCTTGATTTGGGCGGTCATAGAAGTTATGAGTAGCTGCCACAGTATTATCTTCTTGTTGGAGCTGTGGGTATTCATCAGTATAATGACTATAATCAGCACATATGCCACATACTCTTTGAGGTACTAACTTTGGCTTTGCTGTGGTGGGGAAGGCTGAGCTTGTTGTTGTTGGCTCAATTGTAATTGCTTCAGTAGGTTGGTCATTTCACATATACTCTGTGTAAGAGTAGAAGTCTTAGTGCTAGAAGAAACTTTTGTAATAGCTTTTGAGTGGGTGCTTCTGTGCCTGTGATTCCTGGTGGACTCAGCTAAGTCGTTGATCAGTTGCCATGCTTCATCTGCGGTCTTGTACTTCTTCAGAAAACTATTACTAGCACCATCTAGTGTAGTTTTATCCCGAGGCTTCATGCCTTGAGTGAAATAGCTGATCAACACTAGCTTGTCAATCATGTGATGGGGCATGCGTCTACAAGATTCTTAAAATGCTCTCAGTATTCATAGAGAGTTTCTAATTCACCTTGAACAATACATGAGATCTCTTTTCTTAGTCTGCCTATAACTTTAGCTGGAAAATATTTTTCCAGAAATTCTCTCCTGAGCATATCCCAGTTGGTAACAGTCGCTTCAGGTTGGGAGTAGTACCACTCCCTCGCCTTTCCTTCAAGAGAAAATGGGAAGAAGGCAGTTAACAATATAGAAGTTTCATTCGCACCATGACGCCTAATAGTAGAACAGGCTGTCTGAAAATCTCTGAGGTGCTTGATGGGCTCCTGAGCGGGTAAGCCATGAAACTTGGGCATTAAGTTGATTAGTGTAGTCTTAAGTTCAAAATCTGCAGCCAGAGTTGGATGATGCACTTGATACGGCTGCATTGTAAAATCTGGGACTCCAACTTCCTGGAAAGTAATCCTCCTAGGTGCTGCCATGTTACCTGCACGTGAATTAGCTAAATCAGTAGTAAAGGAGCTTGTTTTGCTCTCGGGTAGCGGTTCAGATTCGCCCTCAGATGAGACTGGTGAATCGATAACAATCACTTTACCACCCTCAGAGGCTAACCGACGTCGAGCTCGCCTAATACGTGAAAGAGTTCTTTCAATTTCAGGATCAAACGCGGCTAAGCTTGGATCAGGCAGTGAATGCGTCATTCAATGAGAAAAACATATAGCTCATGGTAATAAAATAAAAATAAAATACGCAAATAAAATAAAAATATGTACACTAATTAATAATTCAGCACACAATTGCAACTCCCCGGCAACGGTGCCAAAAACTGACGAGCAGGCAGAAGTCTGCTAATTAAGAAATCAATTATAGAGAATGCATTGAGAGTATAGTTCTTAACCAGCTAAGATCCACCTTGTCAATTTAGAAAAGTTGTCACGAAATTTAGAAATAAAAAAATACTGGGAGTATGGGTCCCAAGTCATCTCCCAACGAGTTGCAGGAAAGGGTGCTAACTTATTAATCAGGAATTTTCAAGAGAGTTTGAGTGTGGATAATGAGCAATTAAATAATTATAAATTAAAGCAATAAAACTAAGAATGATTATTAATATTTTAATAAAAAACCTTGACTGGGGGAATGATTAATTGGAAGTTCTATCCTTATTAAATAAAGGAAAGTCAAGTGATTGAGCTAATCCTTATTTGCAAATCCTAGTCCTCTCCCTTGGGAAAGTCTAGCGTTAGTAAATACAGAACTAGCCAACAACTTCCAATTTAACGAACACTTACGCCTTCCAACTCAAGTGTTTCCTCTTAATCAACCCCCATGTCAAGTTTGGGAATCTACTCCATTGACAAGAATATAATACTCTGAAAAATATAAGAAGAAGACATAATAAATTAAATAAAATAAAATAGAGATTGAAAATTAATTAAAAGTAAAAGTAATCCTCTTTATCAACAATCCATGAAAATAATCCAATTGTAACTCTAGATAAAGTAAATAAGGATATGGAAGAGTAAGAGACAAAGTAAACAAACTAGAATAATATCTTCAACGTAGATGATGACTCTTCAATATCCAAAAGCATGAAACAATGAATGTAAAGTGAACCTAGAGGGAAAGTAATCCTCTCTAAATTCAGATCCAAAAACCTAAAAACTATCCTAATGTATCTAAAACTGTATGTCTATTATGTCTAAGATGTGTGTTGAGTCTCTGCATGTTCCCTAGCTTTATTCTGTGTTTCTGGGCCAAAAACTGGGCTAAAACGCGGCCCAAAATCGACCCCAGCATTTTCTGTTAATTCTGCAAATCGCCCCCAGCGTTTTCTGTTAATTTGGCTGATTTCCTTGTCACGCGTCGTCCACGCGTTCGCGTCATTCGTGCAGACTCCAATCCGCGCGTACGCATCAGGCACGCGTACGCGTCGCTGTGATTTTGTCCATTCCGCGCGCTCGCGTGAGCCATGCGTGCGCGTCGGTGCTCGCTGGTCATCTCCTTAGTTTCTTGTGTTCCTTCCATTTTTGCAAGCTTCCTCTCCATTCTCTAAGCCATTCCTGCCCTATGAAGCCTGAAACACTTAACACACGGATCACGGCATCGAATGTTATAAAGGAGAATTAAAATATACTAATTAAAGATATTTAGGAAGCAAGTTTTCAATCATAAAACAATACTAGGAAGGGATTATAAAATCATGCAAATCATATGAATAAGTGGGTAAAGACTTGATGAAACCACTCAATTAAACACAATGTAAACCATAAAATAGTGGTTTATCAGCGCCCCTCTTCCACAAGTGAGGGTCATCCCAAATATAGTATTTGGAATCACTCCTCAACTTGTCCCTTTATTTTTTAGAAAAGTTTGGAGGGAAGATTTTTGAAACCAAGTAGTTCGCCATTGCAGCAAACCAGGGAAAACTAACCGACACAGCATGCAAACTATCCAATGGGAATGAGTCATTGATCGGAAATGGGTCAAACTTCAAATTCTCAAGGCGGCTTAAATGATCTGCAACCAAGTTTTGAGATCCACTCCAGTCCCTAATCCAACGTATGGGTCTAGGTTTTGACTCATTCTTTGTCAATAAGTACTTTAAAGCTGCATGATCCGTGTATACCACTATCTTGGACCCTAGCAAATAAGATTTGAATTTATCTAAAGCATGAATAATAGCTAGGAGTTCCTTTTCCGTAGTGGTATAGTTGGATTGTGCTGCATCTAGTGTCTTAGAAGAGTAAGCAATGACATAAGGGAGTTTACCATCGCGCTGTGCAAGTGCGGCACCTACAGCATGGTTTGACACATCGCACATTATCTCAAATGGTAGCGTCCAGTTGGGGCCTCACAGAATCGGTGCTGTGGTAAGAACTCTCCTTAACTCTTCAAACGCTTTCACACATGTACTGTCAAACTCAAAGTCCACATCTTTTTGGAGTAGGGGCGACAATGGCAAGGCAATCTTGCTGAAATCTTTAAGAAAGCGCCTATAGAATCCTGCATGCCCTAAAAACGAGCGGACCTCCCTCACAGATGAGGGGTGAAGTAAAGTGGTGATAACATCGACCTTGGCCGGGTCTACAGAAATGCCTTCACTAGATACCACATGTCCTAACACTATGCCTTGTCTTACCAAAAAGTGACATTTTTCAAAATTCAAGACAAGGTTAGCGTCAACACATCTAGCTAAGACCTTGGCTAAGTTTTCTAAGCAACAATCAAATGAAGTTCCATAAACACTGAAGTCATCCATAAAGACTTCCAGACAATTCTCCATTGGATCGGAAAAGACACTGGTCATATACCGCTGAAAAGTAGTAGGTGCATTACATAGTCCAAATGGCATCCTTTTGTAGGCAAAGGTGCCAAAAGGGCAAGTGAATGTGGTATTTTCCTAATCTTCAGGAGCAATGTGAATCTGGAAGTAACCAGTGAATCCATCAAGAAAGCAATAATGGGATTTACCCGCCAAACGGTCCAACATCTAACCGATAAAGGGCAAAGGGCAGTGGTCCTTTCTTGTAGTGGCGTTCAATCTTCTATAATCAATGCACACTAGCCATGCATTTTGTACCCTCTTGGTGACCACTTCACCATCATCCTTTTTAACCGCAGTGATGCCCGATTTATTCGGAACAACTTGGACCGGGCTCACCTAGTCACTGTCATAAACTGGGTATATGATACCCGCATCAAGTAGTCTAGTGACCTCCTTCTTTACCACATCAAGGACCGGCCTAGCTCCCTCTTGGAGAAATATACGATGCATGCACTTGCGAGGGTCAATCCCCACAATATCAGCTAGGCTCCAGCAAATTGCCTTCATGTACTTTCTTAGGACATCTAGGAGCTTCCCTTCTTCCTCACTAGAAAGCTCACTAGCAATAATGACCGGAAACTTTTGGTTGTCCCCTAAGAAATCATACTTCAAATAAGATGAAAGAGGTTTCAATTCACTCTTTCCCTCAAGCTGAGTGATGACCGGATATTTTATACGCTTTTTAGGGTTAATTTCATATAGATTTTAGTATATTTTAGTTAGTTTTTAGTTTAGTCTCATTAGTTTCTAGGAAAAATTCATATTTCTGGACTTTACTATGACTTTGTGTGTTTTTCTGTGATTTCAGGTATTTTCTGGCTGAAATTGAGGGAGCTGAGCAAAAATCTGATTCAGGCTGAAAAAGGACTGCTGATGCTGTTGGATTCTGACCTCTCTGCACTCAAAATGGAATTTATGGAGCTACATGAGTCCAAATGGCGCGCTTCCAATTGCGTTGGAAAGTAGACATCCAGGGCTTTCCAGCAATATATAATAGTCTATACTTTGCTCAGGGATAGACGACGTAAACTGGTGTTTAATGCCAGTTCTATGCTGCTGTCTGGCGTCCAGCGCCAGAAACAAGTTACAAGGTGGAGTTCAACGCCAGAAACAGGTTACAACCTGGCGTTGAACGCCCAAAACAGACCAGGCACGTGAGAAGCTTTAGTCTCAGCCCCAGCACACACCAAGTGGGCCCTAGAAGTGGATTTCTGCACTATCTGTCATAGTCTACTCATTTTCTATAAACCTAGGTTACCAATTTAGTATTTAAACAACTTTTAGAGATTTATTTTGTATCTAATGACATTTTAGATCTGAATTTTGTACTCTTTGACGGCATGAGTCTCTAAACTCCATTGTTGCGGGTGAGGAGCTCTGCTGTGTCCTGATGAATTAATGCAAGTAATTCTGTTTTCCATTCAAATATGTGTGTTCTTATCTAAGATATCTATTCGCGCCTAACTATGGAGAAGGTGATGATCAGTGACACTGATCACCTTCCTCACTCCATGAATGTGTGTCTGACAATCACCTCCGTTCTACATCAGATTGAATGAATATCTCTTAGATTCCTTAATCAGAATCTCTGTGGTATAAGCTAGATTGATGGCAGCATTCATGAGAATCCGGAAAGTCTAAACCTTGTCTGTGGTATTCCAAGTAGGATCCTGGGATTGAATGGCTGTGACGAACTTCAAACTCACGAGTGCTGGGCGTAGTGACAACCGCAAAAGGATAGTAATTCCTATTCCGGTATGATTGAGAACCTGCAGATGATTAGCCGTGCAGTGACAGCGCATTTGGACCCTTTTCACTGGAAGGATGGATGGTAGCCATTGACAACGGTGATCCACCTACACACAGCTTGCCATAGGAGGACGTGCATGAGTGAATCAGAAAACATAGGAAAGCAGAATTTCAGAAGATAAAGCATCTCCAAAACTCCAACATATTCTCCATTATTGCATACAAGTATAATTTGTGTTCTGCCCTTTTTCTCCTTGCAATCATATTTGATAAGTGAATTATTTTATTGTCTTCCTGACTAAGAGGTATAAGATAACCATAGATTGCTTCAAGCCAACAAAATCCGTGGGATCGACCCTTACTCACGTAAGGTATTACTTGGACGACCCAGTGCACTTGCTGGTTAGTTGTGCGAAATTACATTGTGAAGTAATTTTCGTGCACCAAGTTTTTGGCGCCGTTGCCGGGGATTGTTCGTGTTTGAACAACTGAAGGTTTATTTTGTTTCTTAGATTAGGAAAATTTTTCTTTTTAGTTTAGAGTCTCTTATTATTGTTCTTGGTTAAAAATATCCTTCTTCAAAACAAGTGTTACATTTACTGTCCAATTGGCTAGAGCGTTGGTCTAAGTCCGTGGCAGTTTGGTATACTTTTTTTAAAATCTTTTTCAAAAATAATAATTTCTCTATTAAACTCTGTGCCAAACTTTAAGTTTGGTGTTTCCTTGTTGATTTTTCTTTGTTTTTCGAAAATTTTAGCTTGGTTTTCTAAAAATTTTAAGTTTGGTGTTCTTCCTTCATGTTCTTGTGTTCTTGTGAGTCTTCAAAGTGTTCTTGAGTTTTCCTTGTGTCTTGATCTTAAAATTTTTAAGTTTGGTGTTCCTTGGTGTTTTCCCTCCAAAATTTTCGAAAACTAGGAGCATTAGATCTAAAAATTTTAAATCTTGTGCTATTTTATTGTTTTTCTCTCTCCTCACTAAATTCAAAAATATCTTTTCTCTCTAATTCTAAAACAAATTTTCGAAAATTATTTTTAAAAATTCAGATTTTTTTTCAAAATTTAAAATCTTTTCCAAATCATATCTTTTTCAAAACTCCCTTACCACTTTCTCCCCCCTCATTTTTTCGAAAATCTTCACCTATTTTTATTTATTTTATTTTAATTTATTTTATTTTCGAAATAAATAAATAAATAAATAAATAAAAATAAAATTTTTTTTATCATCTCCCTTTCTCCATCATGGATCTAAGTGGAAATGAACAGTCCAGGAGGACTCTGGGGTCATATGCTAACCCCTCTACTGCTTCATATGGGAGTAGTATCTGCATACCTTCCATTGGAGTCAGTAGCTTCGAGTTGAATCCTCAGCTCATTGTCATGGTGCAGCAAAGTTGCCAGTATTCCGGTCTTCCACAAGAAGAACATACAGAGTTTCTGGCACAATTTTTATAAATTGCTGACACAGTACATGATAAGGAAATAGATCAGGATGTCTACAGACTATTACTGTTTCCATTTGCTGTAAAAGATCAAGCTAAGAGGTGGTTAAATAACCAACCTAAGGCCAGCATAAGGACATGGAAACAACTGACAGAAAAATTCCTGAATCAATACTTTCCCCCAAACGGATGACACAGCTAAGGCTGGACATCCAAGGCTTTAAACAAGGAGATAAGAAATCTCTTTATGATGCCTGGGAAAGATACAGAGAGATGCTACAAAAATGCCCCTCAGAAATGTTTTCAGAGTGGGTTCAGTTAGACATCTTCTATTATGGGCTTGCAGAAGGAGCTCAGATGTCTCTAGATTACTCAGTTGGTGGATCTATCCACATGAGAAAGACAATTGAAGAGGCTCAAAAGCTCATTGATACAGTTGCCAGGAATCAGCATCTGTATCTAAGCAGTGACCCTTCCATGAAAGAAGAGGTTAAAACAGTAACTGCTGAACTCAGCCCTGTAAAACAAGCTGCTGAATTCAATCAGCAATCGGACTTTCTAACAAAGCAATTAGCCGAATTCAAGGATAAACTACAAGAGACAAGGATGGCTAATATAAATATGGAAGAACAATTGAAGCAAACAAAGCAGCAGCTGTCAAGACAAATAATAGAAGAATGCCAAGCAGTTCAATTAAGAAGTGGGAAAACATTAAATACCCCACCTCAAGGCAGCAAAGAGTTAAGGAATGAGCAAACCACCCAAAATTCACCTGAGGACAGTAAGAGCCCAGGGAAAAGTAATTCTAGCGTTAAAACGCCAGCAATCTGGTGGAAGGCTGGCGCTGAACGCCCAGACCATGCCCAAGACTGGCGTTGAACGCCAGTAACAAGCAAAGACTGGCGTTCAACGCCAGAAACAAGCAAGGATCTGGCGTTGAACGCCCAAAATGGGCAAGATCTGGCGCTAAACGCCCAAAATGGGCACAGTTCTGGCATTCAGACGCCAGGAACAGACAAGGAGTTGGCGTCTCACATCACTCCAGCTTCTAACTCGGGCACTCAATTGCCAGTGAGGGATCAGACACACACAAGTGCTGATGACAACCCCTCTGAAAAGGCTTCTCCAGCCACTTCTATAGGCAATAAACCTATAGCAACTAAGGTTGAGGAATATAAAGCCAAGATACCTTATCCTCAAAAACTCCGGAAAGAGGAATAGGATAAGCAATTTGCTCGCTTTGTAGATTATCTTAGGACTCTTGAAATAAAGATTCCATTTGCAGAGGCACTTGAGCAAATACCTTCTTATGCCAAGTTCATGAAAGAGATCTTGAGTCATAAAAAGGATTGGAGAGAAACAGAAAGAGTTCTCCTCACTGAAGAATGCAGTGCAGTCATTCTAAAAAGCTCTGCTGAAAAGCTTAAAGACCCTGGGAATTTTCTGATACCATGCATATTAGAAGGTAACTGCACCAAGACAGCTTTGTGCGATCTTGGGGCAAGCATCAACCTAATACCTGCATCCACTGTCAGAAAGCTTGGCTTAACTGTAGAAGTTAAACCAACCCGGATATGTCTCCAACTTGCTGATGGCTCCATTAAATACCCATCAGGCGTGATTGAAGACATAATTGTCAGAGTTGGGCCATTCGCCTTTCCCACTGACTTTGTAGTGCTGGAAATGGAGGAGCACAAGAGTGCTACTCTCATTCTAGGAAGACCCTTCCTAGCAACTGGACGAACCCTCATTGATGTCCAATAGGGGGAAATAACCCTGAGAGTCAATGATGATGAGTTTAACTTGAATGCTGTCAAAGCCATGCAGCATCCAGACACACCAAAAGAATGCATGAAAGTTGATCTTATCGACTCTTTGGTAGAAGAGATCAACATGGCTGAGAGTCTCGAATCAGAGTTGGAAGACATCTTTAAAGATGTTCAGCCTGATTTGGAGGATTCAGAGGAGATTAAAGAGCCTCTGAAATTTTCTCTGGAAGAGGAAAAACCTCCTAAACCCGAGCTCAAACCATTACCACCATCCCTGAAATATGTATTTCTGGGAAAAGGTGATACTTTTCCAGTGATCATAAGCTCTGCTTTAAACCCACAGGAAGAGGAAGCACTTATTCAAGTGCTAAGGACACACAAGACAGCTCTTGGGTGGTCCATAGGTGACCTTAAGGGCATAAGCCCAGCTAGATGCATGCACAAAATCTTATTGGAGGATAATGCTAAACCAGTGGTTCAACCACAGAGGCGGCTAAATCCAGCCATGAAGGAAGTGGTGCAGAAAGAGGTCACCAAATTACTAGAGGCTGGGATACTTTATCCTATTTCTGATAGCCCCTGGGTGAGCCCTGTCCAAGTCGTCCCAAAAAAGGGAGGCATGACAGTGATTCATAATGAAAAAAATGAACTGGTTCCTACAAGAACAGTTGCAGGGTGGCGCATGTGTATTGACTACAGAAGGCTCAATACAGCCACCAGAAAGGATCATTTTCCTTTACCATTCATAGACCAGATGCTAGAAAGACTGACAGGTCATGATTATTACTACTTTCTGGATGGCTACTCAGGCTATAACCAGATTGCAGTAGATCCCCAGGATCAAGAGAAAACAGCATTCACATGTCCATCTGGAGTGTTTGCTTATAGAAGGATGCCATTTGGGCTGTGTAATGCGCCTGCAACCTTCCAGAGATGCATGCTCTCTATTTTCTCTGATATGGTGGAAAAATTTCTGGAAGTCTTCATGGATGACCTCTCAGTATATGGAGACTCATTCAGCTCCTGTCTTGATCACTTGAAACTTGTTTTGAAGAGATGCCAAGAGACCAACCTAGTTTTAAACTGGGAAAAATATCACTTCATGGTGACTGAAGGGATTGTCCTTGGGCATAAAATCTCAAACAAGGGGATAGAGGTGGATCAAGCAAAAATAGAGGTAATTGAAAAATTACCACCACCTGCCAATGTTAAGGCAATCAGAAGCTTTCTGGGGCATGCAGGATTCTATAGGAGGTTTATAAAGGATTTTTCAAAAATCGCAAAACCTCTAAGCAATCTGCTAGCTACTGACATGCCATTTGTGTTTGACACAGAGTGTCTGCAGGCATTTGAAATGCTGAAAGCTAAGCTGGTCACAGCACCAGTTATTTCTGTACCAGACTGGACATTACCATTTGAGCTAATGTGTGATGCCAGTGATCACGCCATTGGTGCAGTATTGGGACAGAGGCATGACAAGCTTCTGCACGTCATTTATTATGCTAGTCGCGTTTTAAATGATGCCCAGAAAAATTACACAACCACAGAAAAAGAATTACTTGCAGTGGTTTACGCCATTGACAAGTTCAGATCATACTTAGTAGGATCAAAAGTGATTGTGTATACTGACCATACTGCTCTTAAATATCTTCTCACAAAGCAGGATTCAAAACCCAGGCTCATCAGATGGGTGTTGCTTCTGCAAGAGTTTGATATAGAAATAAGAGACAGAAAAGGGACAGAGAACCAAGTGGCTGATCATCTGTCCCGGATAGAGCCAGTAGAAGGGACGCCCCTCGCCTCTCTTGAGATCTCTAAGACTTTTCCGGATGAGCATTTATTTGCCATTCAGGAAACACCATGGTTTGCCGATATTGCAAACTATAAAGCTGCAAGGTTCATACCCAAAGAGTACAACAGGCAACAAAAGAAAAAATTAATCACTGATGCAAAGTACTACTTGTGGGATGAACGCTATCTCTTTAAAAGATGTGCAGACGGAATAATCCATAGGTGTGTTCCTAGATAAGAAGCACAAAGGATCCTATGGCATTGCCATGGATCTCAATATGGAGGCCATTTCGGAGGTGAGCGAACAGCCACCAAGGTCCTCCAATGTGGCTTCTATTGGCCCACACTCTATAAAGATTCCCGAGAGTTTGTACGTAACTGTGACAGTTGCCAAAGAGCTGGTAATCTGCCTCATGGTTACGCCATGCCTCAACAAGGAATCTTGGAGATTGAGTTGTTTGACGTATGGGGAATTGACTTCATGGGACCTTTCCCACCATCATTCTCAAACACTTATATTCTGGTTGCAGTTGACTATGTATCAAAATGGGTTGAGGCCATTGCCACACCCACCAATGATACTAAAACAGTGCTGAAGTTCCTCCAGAAAAATATCTTCAGCAGGTTTGGGGTCCCTAGAGTACTAATCAGTGATGGGGGCACTCACTTCTGCAACAAATAGCTTTACTCTGCCATGGTCCGGTATGGGATTCACCATAAGGTGGCGACTCCATATCATCCACAGACTAATGGACAAGCTGATGTCTCTAACAGAGAGCTAAAAAGAATCCCAGAACGGACTGTAAATACCCGTAGAAAGGATTGGGCAAGAAGCTTGGATGATGCTTTGTGGGCATACATAACAGCATTCAAGACTCCTATAGGGACCTCTCCATACCAACTGGTCTATGGTAAGGCATGTCACCTGCCCGTGGAACTGGAACATAAAGCCTACTGGGCAACCAGATTCCTGAACTTTGATGCCAAATTAGCTGGAGAAAAAAGATTGCTCCAGCTAAATGAGCTAGAGGAATTCAGATTCACTGCTTTCGAAAATGCCAAGCTTTATAAAGAAAAATAAAAAAAGTTGCATGACAGAAAGCTGTCATCTAGAATCTTTGAACCAGGACAAAAGGTTCTGTTGTTCAACTCTAGGCTCAGGCTATTCCCTGGGAAACTGAAGTCCCGGTGGAGGGGACCATATGTGATTACAAGTGTATCACCATATGGTTATGTGGAGCTTCAAGATATTGATTCTGATAAGAAGTTCATTGTCAATGGACAGAGAATCAAGCACTATCTTGAAGGCAATGTTGAGCAAGAGTGCTCAAGGCTGAAGCTAGACTAAAAGCTCAGCAAGGTCCAGCTAAAGACAATAAAGAAGCGCTTGTTGGGAGGCAACCCAGCCATGGGGCATCAATCCTCTAAGCATTTTGCCCTATTTTTTTTATTTGTTTATATAAAGTTCATTGATAACAAGGTAAAGAATCAATTGCGTAAGTTCACAGGGTTACAGAAGGATTCTGCACACAAAACAGAGAAAAAGAGCTCATTGGCAAGAAAACGCCAGTAAAAGTCTGTTTTGGGCGTTCAACGCCCAACAGAAGCATCCACTGGGCGTTGAACGCCAGTGAGGATAGCCATCTGGGTGTTAAACGCCAGAAAGAAGCTCTTTCTGGGCGTTTAACGCCAGATTTACAGCATTCTGGGCGTTCAGAAAAACGCCCAGTAACAAAGGACTTCCTGGCGTTCAACGCCAGAAAGAAGCAGCAGCTGGGCATTGAACGCCCAGGAGAGGCAGCATTTGGGCGTTGAACGCCCAAAACATGCAGCGTTTGGGCGTTCAAACGCCAGGATGGTGGGGAGGAGGTAAATTCATTTTTCCTTCATATTTTTCATTTTTATCTTAATTTTCATGCTTCAATTCATGATTTCTTGCATAAACATGTTAAGAACCCTGATTTCTAAAATCCCTAATTTCTAAAAACCCTACCTTAAAAATATCAAATGTATCTTAATCCATAAGCACAAACCCTCTTTTTCAAATTCAATCCAACTCTTTTTCAAAATTTTCAAAACAAATCTATTTTTTCAACTAATATCTTTTTCAAATCTCCACATTATCTTTTTCAAAATCTAGATTTATCTTTTTCAAAAATTTTTCATATCTTTTCAATTTGAAACTATATCCTCTCTTATCATATCTTCTATCTTATTTATTCCAAATGAATCTTTTTATCATATCTTTTCAAAATTTTCGAACCCACCCCCTCCCTTTATATATGGGTTCGGCCTCCACCCTCCTCCATCATCAATTGCACCTAGCTCTCCTTCTATCCCTCTCCTTTCTTTTCTTTTGCTTGAGGACAAGCAAACCTCTAAGTTTGGTGTATTTATCCGTGATCACTAAGAGCATGGCTCCTAAGGGAAAACAACCCACTTCAAGAGGCAAGAAAGAGAGCGTTCCAAAACCACTTTGGAATCAAGGGAAGTTCTTATCTAAAGAACATTCAGACCATTATTATAAAATAATGGGTCTAAGATTAGTGATCCCGGAAGTTAGATTCGATCTGAAAGAAGACGAATATCCGGAGATCCAGGAGCAAATTCGAATCAGGAACTGGGAGGTCCTAGCTAATCCTGAAACGAAAGTGGGAAGGAATATGGTCCAGGAGTTCTATGCTAATATGTGGCATACAGACAGGCAAAGACTATCTGGATCTGATATCTATGACTATCGAACCGTGGTCAGAGGAAAGATTATTCATACCCACCCTGACAAGATCAGAGAGATCTTAAAGCTACCTCAACTGAAAGATGATCCAGACTCCTTCAATAGGAGAATGATGAGTAGGGGTGTGCATGGTTCAGTTTTTCTATGAACTGAACTGAAACTGCACTAAACCATTTTAAATGGTTTAGAAACTGAACCAAACTGCTTTGTCACATATGAAACTGGTTCTAAACCAGTTTATAATACAGTGCACCAGTTTAAACTAGTTCATAAAAATAAAACTGGTTTTAATTAAAAAAACCAGTTTAAACTGGTTTATAGGCTAAAACTAGTTTTCACACTCCCCTCTCTTCCCCACACTCTCTCTCTCTCTCTCTCTCTCCTCTCTCTCTCTTCCTCTCTCTCCTTTCCCTCTCCTCTCTCTCTTCCTCCCTCTCTCCCCCTCCTTTCTCTCTCTCTCTCTCTCTCTTCTTCTCTCTCTCCTTCTCTCCTCTCTCTATCTCTTCTCTCCCTCTCTCCTTTTTTTTTCTCTCTCTTCTTCTCTCCCTCTCTCCCCCTCTTTATCTCTCTCCCTCCTCTCTATTTTCCTTTTCCCTTCTTCCCCCTTTCCTCTTTCTCCCCTCCCCTCTCTTTGTCTTCCCTCTCTCTCTCTCTCCCTCTCTCCCTCTTCTCTCTCCCTCTCTCTTTTTCCCTCCCTTTTTTCTCTCTCTATCCCTTTCTCTCATTCTCTCTCTTCCCTATCCTCTTCCTCTCTCTCTCTCTCCTTTCCTCTCCTCTTCTCTCTCTCTCCGTCCTCTCTCCCTCCTCTCTCCCTCTTTCTCTCTCTCTCTCCTTTCTCTCATTCTCTTTTCCTCTCTTTCTCTTCTTTGCTCCTCCTCTCTCTCTCCTCTCTCTCTCTCTCCCTCCTCTCTCTTCCTCTTCTCTCTCGCTCCCCTTCTTTCTCCCCCTCCTCTCCTTGTCTTCCTCTCTCTCTCTCTCTGCCTTTTCCTTTTCTCTCTCTCCTCCTCTCTCTCTTTATCTCCATCTTCTCCCTCCTTTCTCTCTCTCTCCCCTGCCCCTCTTTCTTCCCTCCCTTTCTTTCTCTCTCCTTTTCTCCCTCTCTATCCCTTTCACTCATTTCTCTCTCTCTCTCTCTCCCTATCCCTCTCTGTCTCTCTCTCCCTCTCTCTCCCCTTCTCTCTCTTTCTCTTTCTCCCTCTCTCCTCTCTGTCTCTCAATTTCTCTCCCTCTTTCTCTTTCTCTCTCTCCTCCTCCTCCTTCTCTCACTCCTCTTTTCCTATCTTTCCTCCTCCTCTCTTTTTTCCTCTTCTATCTCTCTCTCCTTCTCTCTCTTATTTTGGAGAAAAGAGGGAGAGAAAGAGAAGAGGATATAGAATGAGAAAATACTGAGAGAGAAAGAGAAAAAAGAAAGAAAGGAGAGAAAGAGAATAAGGAGAGAGAGAAAGGAGAAGAAAGAGAGAGAAAAGGAAAGAGAAAGAAGGGAAGGAGAGAGAGAGAAAAGGAGAGAGAAAGAAAAAGAGAAAAAATGAGAGAGAGATAGAGAAAGAGGAAGAGAAAGGGGAGGGGGAGAGAGGACGGAGAGGAGAGAAACAACAGGGGAAAGAGGAAAAAGAGGAAGAGAGAGAGAATGGGGAAGGGAGAGAAAGAGAGAGAGATGAGGGGGAGAATGAGGAGAGAGAGACAGAGAGAGAAAGAGAGAGAGAGAGAGGAAGAAAGAGGGGAGGAGGAGAGCGAGAGAGGAGGGAGAGGAGAGAGAGAAAAAAGGGGAGAGAGAGGAGAAGAGAGAGAAGAAGGAAGGGAGAGGGAGAGGGAGAGGGAGAGGGAGAGGGAGAGGGGGGAGAGAGAGGGGGAATGGAGGGAGAGTGGGGAGAGAGAGGAAAGAGGGGAGGGGAGAGAGAGGAGGGAGAGGAGAGAGAGAGGAAGAGAGAGGGGAAGGAAGGGAGAGGGAGAGGGGGAAGAGGAGAGAGAGAGAGAGAAAGAGAGAGAGAGAGAGAAGGAGAGGAGGAGACAGAGAAGGAGGGAGACAAAGAGGAGGAGAAGAGAGAGAGAGAGAGAAAGAGAGAGAGAGAGAAAGAAAGAGAGAGAGAGAGAAAAGGGAGAGAAGGATGAAAGGGAAAAGAGAGAGAGAAGGGATATAGGAGGGGGAGAAAGAGGAGAAGAAGAGAGAGGAAGAAAAAGGAGAGGGAGAGAGAGAGAGGAGGGAGAGGAAAGAGAAAAAAAGGGAGAGAGAGAGAGAGGGGAGGACAGAGAAGAAGGAAGGGGGAAGGAGAGGGAGAGGGGAGAGAGAGAGAGAGAGAGGAAAAGGAGGGAGAGGGAGAAAGAGGAAGGGGGTGAGAGAGAGAGAGAGAGAGAGAGAGAGAGGAAAGAGGGGAGGGGGAGAAAGAGAGGAGGGAGAGGAGAGAGAGAGGAAGAGAGAGGGAAAGGAAGGGAGAGGGAGAGGGAAAGGGGGAAAGAAGAGAGAGAGTGATGGGAAGGGAGATGGAGAGAGAGAGAGAGAGAGAGAGAGAGAGAGAGAAGGGAGAGAAGAGGGGGAGAAAGAGGAGAGAGAGAGAGAGAAAGAGAGAGTGAAGGGAGAAAGAGAAAAAAAGAGTATGTAAAATTAATTTTGGAGTTTAAATAAAACCAGTTTTAATTTGGTTTAAAACTAAACTGAACCATAAAAACTGGTTTTTAATAAATTGATTTTTCATACAAACTATGGTTTCAGTTCAGTTTTTTATTTAAAAAACTGGTTTATTTAAAAAAATTTCAGTTCAGTTTCAATTCAGTTCAGTGAAACTAGTTTTTTTGCACACCCCTACCTAGACCCTTTTGTTCTTATCTATTTTCAACGGTGGAGTTTCTACACACCATAGATTAAGGTGTAGAGCTCTGCTATTCTTCATGAATTAATGCAAAGTACTACTGTTTTTCTATTCAATTCACGCCTACTTCTTCTCTAAGATATCCATTCGTTCTTCAACTTGATGAATGTGATGATCCGTGACACTCATCATCATTCTCACCTATGAACATGTGCCTGACAACCACCTATGTTCTACTAGCAATGGCTTGAATACATATCTCTTGGGTTTCTAATCCAAGATTGGAACCTTCGTGGTATAGGCTAGAATTATTGGCGGTCATTCTTGAGATCCGGAAAGTCTAAACCTTGTCTGTGGTATTCTGAGTAGGATCTGGGAAGGGATGAATGTGACGAGCTTCAAACTCGCGATTGTTGGGCGTGTGACAGATGCAAAAGGATCAATGGATCCTATTCCAACATGATCGAGAACCGACAGATGATTAGCCGTGCGGTGATAGCGCATTTGGAACATTTTCACTGAGAGGACGGGAAGTAGCCATTGACAATGGTGATGCCCAACATACATAAAGCTTGCCACGGAAGGGAGTATGAATGATTGGATGAAGGCAATAGGAAAGCAGAGGTTCAAGAGGAACAAAGCATCTTCATACGCTTATCTGAAATTCCTACCAATGAATTACATAAGTATCTCTATCTCTATCTTTATTATATATTTTATTTATCTTTTAAGTATCAATTCTCCATAACCATTTGAATCCGCCTGACTGAGATTTACAAGATGACCATAGCTTGCTTCAAGCCGACAATCTCCGTGGGATCGACCCTTACTCGCGTAAGGTTTATTACTTGGACGACCCAGTGCACTTGCTGGTTAGTTGTGCGGAGTTGTGATAAAAAGTTGAGATTACAATTGTGCGTACCAAGTTGTTGGCACCATTGATGATCAAAATTTCGTGCACCAGGAGCTCAAGAGCACCATTGGTTCTTCAAGAAGAGGAAGACGCCACCCTCACTAAGGTGGACCCGTTCCTTAATCTCCTTATTCTTATTTTCCTATTTTTCGTTTAATATGCTTCATGTTTATTTATGTTTGTGTCTTTACTATATGATCATTAGTGTCTAAGTGTCTATGCCTTAAAGTTATGAATGTCCTATGAATCCATCACCTCTCTTAAATGAAAAATGTTCTAAAAATAAAAGAACAAGAAGTACAGGGTTTCGAATTCATCCTTGAAACTAGTTTAATTATTTTGATGTGGTGACAATACTTTTTGTTTTCTGAATGAATGCTTGAATAGTGCATATGTCTTTTGAATTTGTTGTTTATGAATGTTAAATATGTTGGCTCTTGAAAGAATGATGAAAAAGGAGAAATGTTATTGATAATCTGAAAAATCATAAAATTGATTCTCGAAGCAAGAAAAAGCAGTGAATACAAAATCTTGCAAAAAAAAAGAGAAGGAAAAAAATGGCGAAAAAAAAAGAGAAAGAAAAAGAAAAAGCAATCAGAAAAAGCCAAAAGCTCTTTAAACCAAAAGGCAAGAGCAAAAAGCCAATAGCCCTTAAAACCAAAAGGCAAGGGTAAAAAGGATCCAAGGCTTTGAGCATCAGTGGATAGGAGGGCCTAAAGGAATAAATCCTGGCCTAAGCGGCTAAACCAAGCTGTCCCTAACCATGTGCTTGTGGCGTGAAGGTGTCAAGTGAAAACTTGAGACTGAGTGGTTAAAGTCGAGGTCCAAAGCAAAAGAAGAGTGTGCTTAAGAACCCTGGACACCTCTAATTGGGGACTTTAGCAAAGCTGAGTCACAATCTGAAAAGGTTCACCCAGTTATGTGTCTGTGGCATTTATGTATCCGGTGGTAATACTGGAAAACAATGTGCTTAGGGCCACGGCCAAGACTCATAAAGTAGCTGTGTTCAAGAATCAACATACTGAACTAGGAGAATCAATAACACCATCTGAATTCTAAGTTCCTATAGATGCCAATCATTCTGAACTTCAAGGGATAAAGTGAGATGCCAAAACTATTCAAGAGGCAAATAGCTAATAGTCTCGCTCATCTGATAGGAGCTAAGTTTCATTGAAATTTTTGAATTTATAGTATATTCTCTTCTTTTTATCCTATTTGATTTTCAGTTGCTTGGGGACAAACAACAATTTAAGCTTGGTGTTGTGATGAGCGAATAATTTATACGCTTTTTGGCATTGTTTTTACATAGTTTTTAGTATGATTTAGTTAGTTTTTAGTATAATTTTATTAGTTTATAAATAAAAATCACATTTCTGGACTTTACTATGAGTTTGTGTGTTTTTCTATGATTTCAGGTATTTTCTGGCTGAAATTGAGGGACTTGAGCAAAGATCTGATTCAGAGGCTGAAGAAGGACTGCAGATGCTGTTGGATTCTGACCTCCCTGCATACAAAGTGGATTTTCTGGAGCTACAGAACTCTAAATGGCGCACTCGCAATTGCATTGGAAAGTAGACATCCAGGGCTTTCCAGCAATATATAATAGCTCATACTTTGCTCGAGTTTAGACGATGCAAACTGGCGTTCAACGCCAGCTCCCTGCCCTATTCTGGAGTTAAACGCCAGAAACAGGTTTTCAAAGCAGAGTTAAACGCCAGAAACAGGTTATAAACTGGCGTTCAACTCCAAGAGAAGCCTCTACACGTGTAAATCTCAATGCTCAGCCCAAGCACACACCAAGTGGGCCCCGGAAGTGGATTTCTGCATCAATTACCCATTTCTGTAAACCCTAGTAACTAGTCTGATATAAATAGGACCTTTTACTATTGTATTAGACATCTTTGATCAGTTTTATGCTATCTTAGACCTTTATGGGGGCTGGCCATTCGGCCATGCCTGGACCATTATCACTTATGTATTTTCAACGGTTGAGTTTCTACACACCATAGATTAAGGTGTAGAGCTCTGCTGTTCCTCATGAATTAATGCAAAGTACTATTGTTTTTCTATTCAATTCAAGCTTATTCCTATTCTAAGATATTCATTCGAACCCAAGAACATGATGAATGTGATGATTATGTGACGCTCATCACCATTCTCACCTATGAACGCGTGCCTGACAACCACTTCCGTTCTACATAAAGATGAGATAGAATGAGTATCTCTTAGGTATCTAATACAGGGGACCGAGTCCGAGATATTAGAATCTTCGTGGTATAAGTTAGAATCCATGGATGGCCATTCCTGAGATCCGAAAAGTCTAAACCTTGTCTGTGGTATTCCGAGTAGGATCTGGGAAGGGATGCCTGTGACGAGCTTCAAACTCGCGAGTGCTGGGCGTAGTGACAGACGCAAAAGGAGCACTGAATCCTATTCCAGTATGATCGAGAACCGACAGATGATTAGCCATGCAGTGACAGCGCATTGGACCATTTTCACTGAGAGGATGGGATGTAGCCATTGACAACAGTGATGCCCAACATACAGCTTGCCATGGAAAGGAGTATGAAGGATTGGATGAAGACAGCAGGAAAGCAGAGGTTCAGGAGGAACAAAAGCATCTCTATACGCTTATCTGAAATTCTCACCAATGAATTACATAAGTATCTCTATCTTTATTTTATGTTTTATTTATAGTTTAATTATCAAATCTCTAAAACCATTTGAATCCGCCTAACTGAGAGTTACAAGGTGACCATAGCTTGCTTCAGGCGGACAATCTTCGTGGGATCGACCCTTACTCACGTAAGGTTTATTACTTGGACGACCCAATGCACTTGCTGGTTAGTTGTGCGAAGTTGTGACAAAGTGTGATTCACGTTTGAGAGCACCAAGTCTTTGGCGCCATTGTTGATGATCTCAATTTCGTACACCAGATAGTCCCAATGATCCCGTCATTTACCCAAAATTTCATGGTTAAAAATTTTGTAAACACCACCTCATAGAAGTCGTTAATAATTTTTCTTCCCAAAATGATGTTGTATGCAGTGGAGTCTTTAAGTACGATGAAGCATCCATGACCATTCTCTTCTTGCTGCCACTCCCTACACATATTGGGAGTCTGATGAAGAAATCCCCTAGACTAACCATACCATGTTAGTGGGTTAGGAGGTCCGCATCCTTGAGCCCTAGGGCGACAAAAGTATTTTGGAACATTATGTTGGAGTCGGCTCCTATGTCAACTAGGATTCTTTTCATGAGGCACATTCTCACTATGGCTGTGATGACCATGGGTGGATCATCGCTCATGTCTCCGAGTCGACAATCCTGTGGACCGAAGGTGAAATCTGGGAACGACGGTAGCTTCCAGTGATCCGAGGTGGTTGCTGCCAAGATTTTAAGCTCTTTCCTTTGTGAGGACCTAGACTTCTCCCTAGAGTGTCTGACCACGATGTTGACTACAATGGGGGGTCCCCGTCGATTTCTTCCCTTGGGAGTGCTCTGGAAGCCCTAGGTTGTGCCCTTCTTCTGTCTTTGGTGACCTTTCTCAGGTAAGCTTTCTTGGTTCGCGAATAATTTTGTGAATTCAAGAAGCTTTCCATCTCGGATGACCTGCTCCAGGGCATCTTTCTGATCGAAACAGTCTTAAATTATGTGCCCGTAACCCTGGTGATAATCACAGTATGAGGACTTGTCCCCCCCAGTTCATTGTTTAAGTTGCCTGGCTTTCGGGATGAAGCCCTGATCAACTATCTACTGGTAGACTTTCAATATCGGGGCTATCAAGGGGTGTAATTAATAAACTTTCCAATTTTCAGGGACCTGGGAGTCTTTCTTGCCTGGTCCTTGGGTCCTTCACTGGTTGGGTGTCAGGTCCGACCTATTGTTGAGGTGCTATAGTGGTGTTCGTTTCTTGGCCACCACGACCTGGCTTATTTTCTTGTCATTTATGTGCTTGGTGCGGAATTTATAACCCACAAACTAACCAGCAAGTGCACCGTGTCGTACCAAGTAGTACCTCAAGTGAATGAGGGTCGATCCCATAAGGATTGATAGACTAAGCAATAATGATTGCGTGATTTACTTAGTTAGACAAACAGAAAAGAGTGTTTTGAGAGTTCAAAAGCATTAACAGTAAATTCAGAATATCAGAAAGCAAACAGTAAACGGTTTGTGAAATATATGGAGAAAACGGTTAAGGTTTCAGAGATATTTATTTTCCGGATTAACTTTTCTTACCAACTATTTTAATTATGCAAGATTCAATTCATGGCAAACTATATGTGACTAAACCTTAATTCCTTAGACCTTTTCAGTCTCCTCTAACCTTCATCAACCGCTAATTCCTTTATCACTTGATTCTAATTAGAGGGTTAAGTTTAATTCTAGTTTATATGACACAGAAATCCTAATTATCCAAATATAAGAGTATTATATGTCACGTATCCCGTTAAGTCCAGGTAATTAGAAATTTAGGAGAAATTGTTTTCAAGCTGTTGTTCAAGCAAAGAGCTTTTCCAAGTTTTACAAGAACTCAATTAGAACAAGGGTCATACTTTCGTTCCACCCAAATTCATAAGATAAAGAACGAAAATAATTATTGAAATTGAAATCAATACATGAATTAAAATAGAACAATAATAGTATTAATCCATAGAATAAACAGAGCTCCTAACCTTAACAGTGGAGGTTTAGTTGCTCATGGTTTAGAGAGAAAACAAGGATTTGGTAAAACTATAAAGTGCGGAATGAGGTATGAAAGGAGACAAGAGACGAGCCCAAAGGGCTGATTCTTTTCCCTTTAATATATCTAATCCTAATTAATATAAAATGTATTTTCTAAAAACTAAATCATATATTTTCCTATTTATAAATAAATTAAAGTTTTAATCAAAATCAAATAGGATCTTCGTGCATCTTCAATTTAGACATGGGAAGCATTGTGAAAATTGAAGTTAGACTTGAACCTAGCAGCAAGAAGTTGGTTGTGTCGATGATCACTGGCGCCTAACTTGGAGGATGCAGCAAGGAATGAGTGTGAGGGTTGTGTTTGGCGCCTAACTTGAGAAACTCCAAGTTAGGCACCACCTTGGCAGTGAACACTTGAAGCTTTTCTCTTGTCCTGGCGCCTAACTTGGGAAAAACCATGTTAGGGGCCACCTATACAGCATGCAATTAACTTGTGAAGTTTGTCTTGGCACCTAACTTGTAAGTCACACTTTTCACAACTCGTACCACTAACTAGCAAGTGCACTGGGTCGTCCAAGTAATACCTTACGTGAGTAAGGGTCGATCCCACGGAGATTGTCGGCTTGAAGCAAGCTATGGTTATTTTGTAATTCTTAGTCAAGAAATTCATAATAAAAATGATTAGGTTTATGAAAAGTAAATATCATAAATTAAATGATACTTGTTATGCAGTAATGGAGAACAGATTGAGGATTTGGAGATGTTCTGTCTTCTGAATCTCTGCTTTTCTACTGTCTTTTTCTTCACGCATGCAAGGCTCCTTCCATGGCAAGCTATATGTTGGTGGATCACCGTTGTCAATGGCTACCATCCGTCCTCTCAGTGAAAATGGTCCAAATGCACTGTCACTGCACGACTAATATTCTGTCAGTTCTCACTCATATTGGAATAGGATCCATTGATCCTTTCGCGTCTGTCACTACGCCCAGCACTCGTGAGTTTGAAGCTCATCACAGTCATCCCATCCCAGATCCTACTCGGAATACCACGGACAAGGTTTAGACATTCTGGATCTTAGGAATGGCCGCCAATAGTTCTATCTTATACCACAAAGACTTTGATCTCACGGATTTGAATGCTCTGTTGTCAGAAGATGCAATTAAACATGTGAACCAGGAATCAAAGAGATACACACTCAATCTAAGGTAGAACAGAAGTGGTTGTTAGGCATGCGTTCATAGGTTGAGAATGGTGATGAGTGTCATGGATCATCACATTCATCAGAGTGAAGTGCGTGTGAATATCTTAGAATAGAAACAAGCGTGATTGAATGAAAAACAGTAGTAATTGCATTAATTCATCGAAACACAGTAGAGCTCCTCACCCCCAACCATGGGGTTTAGAGACTCATGCCATCAGAAATACAATATGAAGTGTAAAAATGTCATGAGGTACAAAATAAATCTCTAAAAGTAGTTTTTATACTAAAGTAATAACCTAGGTTTACAGAAAATGGGTAAACTAAGATAAATAGTGCAGAAATCCACTTCTGGGGCCCACTTGGTGTGTGCTTGGGCTGAGCATTGAAGCTTCCATGTGTAGAGACTTTTCTTGGAGTTAAACACTAAGTTGCTTCCTGTTTCTGGCATTTAACTCTAGTTTTTATGCCAGTTCTGGCGTTTAACACCAGAATAGGGTAAAGACTAGGCGTTAAACGCCAATTTGTGTCATCAAAACTTGGGCAAAGTATGGACTATTATATATTGATGGAAAGCCCTGGATGTCTACTTTCCAACGCAATTAAGATTGCGCCAAATGGGCTTCTGTAACTTCAGAAAATCCATCTCGAGTGCAGGGAGGTCAGAATCCAACAGAATCTGCAGTCCTTTTTCAGCCTCTGAATCAGATTTTTGCTCATGTCCCTCAATTTCAACCAGAAAATACCTGAAATTACAGAAAAGTACACAAACTCATAGTAAAGTCTAGAAATGTGATTTTTGCATAAAAACTAAAAAAAATATACTAAAAACTAACTAAATCATACTAAAAACTACCTAAAAACAATGCCAAAAGGCGTATAAATTATCCGCTCATCATAACACCAAACTTAAATTGTTGCTTGTCCCCAAGAAACTGAAAATCAAATAGGATAAAAAGAAGAGAACATACTATAAATTCCAAAATATCAATGAAACTTAGCTCCAATTAGATGAGCGGGACTAGTAGCTTTTTGCCTCTGAACAGTTTTGGCATCTCACTTTATCCTTTGAAGTTCAGAATGGTTGGCATCTATAGGAACTCAGAATCCAGATAGTGTTATTGATTCTCCTAGTTCAGTATGTTGATTCTTGAACATAGCTACTTTATGAGTCTTGGCCGTGGCCCTAAGCACTTTGTTTTCCAGTATTACCACCGGATACAAAAATGACACAGACACATAACTGGGTGAACCTTTTCAGATTGTGACTCAGCTTTGCTAGAGTCCCCAATTAGAGGTTTCCAGGGTTCTTAAGCACACTCTTTTTGCTTTGGATCACGAATTTAACCGCTCAGTCTCAAGCTTTTCACTTGACACCTTCATGCCACAAGCACATGGTTAGGAACAGCTTGGTTTAGCCGCTTAGGCCGGGATTTTATTCCTTTGGGCCCTCCTATCCATTAATGCTCAAAGCCTTGGATCCTTTTTATTACCCTTGCCTTTTGGTTTAAAGGGTTACTGGCTTTTTGCTCTTGCCTTTTGGTTTAAAGAGCTATTGGCTTTTTCTGCTTGCTTTTCCTTTTTCTTTATTTTAAATTTTTTTTCGCAAGCTTTATTCTTCACTGCTTTTTCTTGCTTCAAGAATCAATTTTATGATTTTTCAGATTATCAATAACATTTCTTCTTTTTCGTTATTCTTTCAAGAGCCAACAATTTTAACAATCATAAACAAAAAATTCAAAAGACATATTGGTGCGCAGAAATTGTGATTACACTTTGATTATGTAAAATTTATTGCTCTTTCTTTCCCTGGCAATGGCACCAAAAACACTATGCCAATACCATGGTTCACAACTTCGCACAACTAACCGGCAAGTGCACTGGGTCGTCCAAGTAATACCTTACGTGAGTAAGGGTCGAATCCCATGGAGATTGTTGGTATGAAGCAAGCTATGGTCACCTTGTAAATCTCAGTCAGGCGGATATAAAATAGTAATGGGGTTTTCGAAATTAATTAATAAAATAAGGATAGAAATACTTATGTAACTCATTGGTGAGAATTTCAGATAAGCGTATGGAGATGCATTCGTTCCTCTGAACCTCTGCTTTCCTGCTGTCTTCATCCAATCAATCTTACTCCTTTCTATGGCTGGCTTTATGTAAGGATGTCACCGGTGCCAATGGCTACTTTCGATCTCTCTCAGGAAAATGGTCCAAATGCTCAGTCACAGCAGGGCTAATCGTCTGGAGGCATCACCCTTGTCGTTGGTTGCATCCTATTCCTCTCTGTGAAAATGGTCCGATGCGCTGTCACTGCAAGTCTAATCATCTTGGAGGTTCTCGATCATACTGGAATAGGATTTACTATCCTTTTGCGTCTGTCACTATGCCCAGCACTCGCGAGTTTGGAGTTCGTCACAGTCATTCAATCCCAGAGTCCTACTCGGAATACCACGGATAAGGTTTAGACTTTCTGGACTCTCATGAATGCCGCTATCAATCTAGCTTATACCACGAAGATTCTGATTAAGAGATCTAAGAGATACTCATTCAATCTAATGTAGAACAGAAGTGGTTGTCAGGCATGCGTTCATAGGGAATGATGATGATTGTCACATTCACCACATTCAGGTTGAAGTGCGAATGAATATCTTAGAAGCGGAATAAGTTGAATTGAATAGAAAACAGTAGTACTTTGCATTAATCTTTGAGGAACAGCAGAGCTCCACACCTTAATCTATGGAGTGTAGAAACTCTACCGTTGAAAATACATAAGTGATAATGGAGTTCATTGGTCTCGGCCCCAGAGGGGAACCGGAGTAACCAAGACTGATCAAAAGATGTCTAATACAATAGTAAAAAGTCCTATTTATAATAAACTAGCTACTAGGGTTTACAGAAGTAAGTAATTGATGCATAAATCCACTTCTGGGGCCCACTTGGTGTGTGCTTGAGCTGAGCTTGAAGTCTACACGTGGAGAGGTCATTCTTGGAGTTGAACGCCAGCTTTTGTGTCAGTTTGGGCGTTGAACTCCACTTTGCAGCTTGTTTCTGGCGCTGGACGCCAGAATTGGGCAGAGAGCTGGCGTTGAACGCCATTTTGCGTCATCTAAACTTGGGCAAAGTATGGACTATTATATATTTCCAGCAAGCCCTGGATGTCTACTTTCCAACGCAATTGAAAGCGCATCATTTTGAGTTCTGTAGCTCCAGAAAATCCATTTTGAGTGCAGGGAGGTCAGAATCCAACAGCATCAGCAGTCCTTCTTCAACCTCTGAATCTGATTTTGGCTCAAGTCCCTCAATTTCAGCCAGAAAAATACCTGAAATCACAGAAAAACACACAAACTTATAGTAAAGTCCAGAAATGTGGATTTAACATAAAAACTAATGAAAACATCCCTAAAAGTAACTAGATCCTACTAAAAACATACTAAAAACAATGCCAAAAAGCGTATAAATTAGTCCTTCTTCCCTTACTAACATGTCCTCTACTTGTCCATAAGCCTATTTTCTTGAATTATCTGCCATCTCTAATGAGATTTTAGCAGCTTGCACCCCATAGATTCCCAGTTTCTCTATTACAGAGAGGGGCATGAGGTTTATTCCTGAACCAAGGTCACACAGAGCCTTAAAGATCATGGTGCCTATGGTACAAGGTATTATGAACTTTCCAAGATCCTGTTTCTTCTGAGGCAATGTCAGTTGATCCAGATCACTTAGTTCATTGGTGAACAAGGGAGGTTCATCTTCCCAAGTTTCAATACCAAATAATTTGGCATTCAGCTTCATGATTGCACCAAGAAACTTGGCAGTTTGCTCTTCAGTAACATCCTCATTCTCTTCAGAAGAGGAATACTCATCAGAGCTCATGAATGGCATAAGGAGGTTCAATGGAATCTCTGTGGTCTCTAGATGAGTCTCAGATTCCTTTGGTTCCTCAGAGGGAAACTCCTTATTAATCACTGGATGTCCCAGGAGGTCTTCCCCTGTGGGATTCACGTCCTCCTCTCCCTCTTTGGGTTTGGCCATTTTGGTTATGTCAATGGTCTTGCACTCTCCTTTTGGATTTTCTTCTGTGTTGCTTGGGAGAGTACTATGAGGGATTTCAGTGATCCTTTTACTCAGCTGGCCTATTTGTGCTTCCAAATTTCTGATGGAGGATCTTGTTTCATTCATGAAACTCACAGTGGCCTTAGATAGATCAGAGACTAGATTTGCTAAGCTAGATAGATTCTGCTCAGAATTCTCTGTCTGTTGCTGAGTGGATGATGGAAAAGGCTTGCTATTGTTAAACCTGTTTCTTCTACCATTATTAAAGCCTTGTTGAGGCTTTTGATCCTTCCATGAGAAATTTGGATGATTTCTCCATGATGGATTATAGGTGTTTCCATAAGGTTCACCTAAGTAATTCACCTCTGCTATTGTAGGGTTTTCAGGATCATAAGCTTCTTCTGCATAAGAAGCCTCTTGAGTACTGTTGGATGCAGCTTGCATTCCATTCAGACTCTGAGAAATCATATTGACTTGCTGAGTCAATATTTTGTTCTGAACCAATATGGCATTCAGAGTATCAACTTCAAGAACTCCCTTCTTCATAGGCATCCCATTACTCACAGGGTTCCTCTCAGAAGTGTACATGAACTGGTTATTAGCAACCATGTCAATGAGTTCTTGAGCTTCTGCAGGTGTTTTCTTTAGGTGAATGGATCCACCTGTAGAAGTATCCAATGACATCTTTGATAGCTCAGATAAACCATCATAGAATATATCCAGGATGGTTCATTCTGAAAGCATGTCAGAAGGACACTTTTTGGTCAACTGTTTGTATCTTTCCCAAGCTTCATAGAGGGATTCACCATCTTTTTATTTGAAGGTCTGAACATCCACTCTAAGCTTGCTCAGCTTTTGAGGAGGAAAGAACTTGGCTAAGAAAGCCGTGACCAGCTTGTCCCAAGAGTTCAGGCTATCTCTGGGTTGAGAATCCAACCACATTCTAGCTCTGTCTCTTACAGCAAAAGGGAAAAGCATGAGCCTGTAGACTTCAGGATCTACTCCATTAGTCTTAACAGTATCACATATCTGCAAGAATTCAGTTAAGAACTGAAAAGGATCTTCAGATGGAAGTCCATGGAACTTGCAGTTCTGCTGCATCAGAGAAACTAGCTGAGGTTTCAGCTCAAAGTTGTTTGCTCCAATGGCAGGAATGGAGATGCTTCTTCCATGTAAATTAGAATTAGGTGCAGTAAAGTAACCAAGCATTCTCCTTGCATTATTGTTGTTGGGTTCGGCTGCCATCTCCTTTACTTGTTCGAAATTTTCAATAAGGTTGTCTCTGGATTGTTGTAATTTAGCTTCTCTTAGTTTTCTCTTCAGAGTCCTTTCAGGTTCTGGATCAGCTTCAACAAGAATGCCTTTTTCTTTGTCCCTGCTCATAAGAAAGAGAAGAGAAAAAGAAAAGAAGAGGAATCCTCTATGTCACAGTAAAGAGGTTCCTTAATGTTAGTAGAAAAAGAAAAGGAATAGCGGTGAAGAAGAATGAAGAAAAAAATTCGAACACAGATAGAAGATGGGGTTCAAATTTGGTGAGTGATGTGAGGAAGAGATGTTAGTAGATGAATAAATAAATAGAAGGGGATGAGAGGAGGAGAGAATTTTCGAAAATAATTTTTGAAAAAGAGTTGGTGATTTTCGAAAATTGTTTTTGAAAAAGGTTAGTAGTTTTTCGAAAATTCAAATAAAAAATAAAATAATAAGTTAATTAAAAAGAAATTTTGAAAAAGGTGGTAGATATTTTCGAAAATTAGAGAGAGAGAGAGAGTTAGTTAGGTGGTTTTGAAAAAGATAAGAAACAAACAAAAAGTTAGTTAGTTAGTTAAAACAAATTTTGAAAATCAATTTTTGAAAAGATAAGAAGATAAGAAGTTAGAGAAGATATTTTGAAATCAAATTTTTGAAAAAGATAAGAAGATATTTTTGAAAAGATAGGATTGAAATTAGTTTTGAAAAAGGTTTGATTTTTAAAATCACAATTAATGACTTGATTCACAAGAAATCACAAGATATGATTCTAGAACTCAAAGTTTGAATCTTTCTTAACAAGCAAGTAACAAACTTGAAATTTTTTGAATCAAAACATTAATTGTTATTGTTATTTCCGAAAATTATGATGTAAAATTAAGAAAAAGATTTTTGAAAAATATTTTAAAAATGTTTCGAAAATAACAAAAAAAAATTGAAAAAAGATTTGATTTTTGAAAAAGATTTTGAAAAAGATAAGATTTTTTTAAATTGAAAATTTAATTTGACTCATAAAAACAACTAGATTTTAAAAATTTTTGAAAAAGTCAAATCTAATTTTCGAAATTTTAAGAGAGAAAAAGGGAAAGATATTTTTTTGATTTTTGAATTTTTATGATGAGAGAGAAAAACAAGAAAAATGATGCAATGCATGAAAGTTATGGATCAAAACAATGAATGCATGCAAGAATGCTATGAATGTCAAGATGAATACCAAGAACACTATGAAGATCATGATGAACATCAAGAACACATTTTTGAAAAATTTTTAATGCAAAGAAAATATGCAAGACACCAAACTTAGAATTCTTTAATGCTTAGACATAAAGAATTCAGGAATGCATATGAAAAACAAGAAAAGACACAAAACATGCAAATGCAAAGATCAAACAAGAAGACTTACCAAGAACAACTTGAAGATCATGAAGAACACTATGAATGCATGAGAGTTTTCGAAAAAATGCAAGATGAGTATGCAATTGACACCAAACTTATAACATGACTCAAGACTCAAACAAGAAACACAAAAATATTTTTGATTTTTATGATTTTATGATTTTTTTTGTATTTTCTTTTAATTTTTTTCGAAAATCATTTTGAAAAAGAAAAATAAGGATTCCAAAATTTTTAATATGAATTCCAGGAATCTTATGCTCTTTAGTCTAAAGCTCCAATCAAAGGGTCAGGCATGGCTTAATAGCCAGCCAAGCTTTAGTATGTAAATTACATCCATTGAGGTGATTAGTTGAAGACCAATCCCAAAGCAGTTTGGGTATGGCTTTACAGCCAAATAGGATTCAACATGTTTCATGAAACACTAGAATTCATTCTTAAAAATTCTGAAGAAGAAATAATATTTTTGAAAACATTTTTATTTATTTATTTTTTCGAAAACAAAAGAGAAATTTTTGAAAGATTTTTGAAAAATTTTTGAAAATAAAATAAGAAGAAAATTACCTAATCTGAGCAACAGGATGAACCATCAGTTGTTCAAACTCGAACAATCCCCGGCAACGGCGCCAAAAACTTGGTGCGCAGAAATTGTTATTACACTTTGATTATGTAAAATTCATTGCTCTTTCTTTCCCTGGCAATGGCACCAAAAACACTATGCCAATACCATGGTTCACAACTTCGCACAACTAACCAGCAAGTGCACTGGGTCATCCAAGTAATACCTTACGTGAGTAAGGGTCGAATCCCACAGAGATTGTTGGTATGAAGCAAGCTATGGTCACCTTGTAAATCTCAGTCAGGCGGATATAAAATAGTAATGGGGTTTTCGAAATTAATTAATAAAATAAGGATAGAAATACTTATGTAACTCATTGGTGAGAATTTCAGATAAGCATATGGAGATGCATTCGTTCCTCTGAACCTCTGCTTTCCTGCTGTCTTCATCCAATCAATCTTACTCCTTTCTATGGCTGGCTTTATGTAAGGATGTCACCGGTCCCAATGGCTACTTTCGATCTCTCCCGGGAAAATGGTCCAAATGCTCTGTCACAGCACGGCTAATCGTCTGGAGGCATCACCCTTGTCGTTGGTTGCATCCTATTCCTCTCTGTGAAAATGGTCCGATGCGCTGTCACTGCATGACTAATCATCTTGGAGGTTCTCGATCATACTGGAATAGGATTTACTATCCTTTTGCGTCTGTCACTACGCCCAGCACTCGCGAGTTTGGAGTTCGTCACAGTCATTCAATCCTAGAGTCCTACTCGGAATACCACGGACAAGGTTTAGACTTTCTGGACTCTCATGAATGCCACCATCAATCTAGCTTATACCACGAAGATTCTGATTAAGAGATCTAAGAGATACTCATTCAATCTAATGTAGAACGGAAGTGGTTGTCAGGCATGCGTTCATAGGGAATGATGATGATTGTCACGTTCACCACATTCAGGTTGAAGTGCGAATGAATATCTTAGAAGCGGAATAAGTTGAATTGAATAGAAAACAGTAGTACTTTGCATTAATCTTTGAGGAACAGCAGAGCTCCACACCTTAATCTATGGAGTGTAGAAACTCTACCGTTGAAAATACATAAGTGATAATGGAGTTCATTGGTCTCGGCCCCAGAGCGGAACCGGAGTAACCAAGACTGATCAAAAGATGTCTAATACAATAGTAAAAAGTCCTATTTATAATAAACTAGCTACTAGGGTTTACAGAAGTAAGTAATTGATGCATAAATCCACTTCCGGGGCCCACTTGGTGTGTGCTTGGGCTGAGCTTGAAGTCTACACGTGGAGAGGTCATTCTTGGAGTTGAACGCCAGCTTTTGTGCCAGTTTAGGCGTTGAACTCCATTTTGCAGCTTGTTTCTGGCGCTGGACGCCAGAATTGGGCAGAGAGCTGGCGTTGAATGCCAGTTTGCGTCATCTAAACTTGGGCAAAGTATGGACTATTATATATTTCTGGAAAGCCCTGGATGTCTACTTTCCAACGCAATTGGAAGCGCGCCATGTTGAGTTCTGTAGCTCCAGAAAATCCATTTTGAGTGCAGAGAGGTCAGAATCCAACAGCATCAGCAGTCCTTCTTCAACCTCTGAATCTGATTTTAGCTCAAGTCCCTCAATTTCAGCCAGAAAATACCTGAAATCACAGAAAAACACACAAACTCATAGTAAAGTCCAGAAATGTGGATTTAACATAAAAACTAATGAAAACATCCCTAAAAGTAACTAGATCCTACTAAAAACATACTAAAAACAATGCCAAAAAGCGTATAAATTATCCGCTCGTCACATATGCACTGTTCAAGCATTCATTCTGAAGGCAGAAAGTATTATCACCACATCAAAATAATTAAACTAATCTCAAGGATTAATTTGAAATTCATGTACTTCTTGTTCTTTTGTAATTAAAGCATTTTTCATTTAAGAAACGTGATGGATTCATAGGACATTCATAGCTTTAAGACATAGACACTTGAACACTAACGATCATGTAATAAAGACACAAACATGAATAAACATAGAGCATAGTAAACGAAAAAGAGAAAAGTAAAGAACAAGGAAATTAAAGAACGGGTCCACCTTAGTGATGGCGGCTAGTTCTTCCTCTTGAAGATCTTATGGAGTGCTTTAGCTCCTCAATGTTTCTTCCTTGCGTTTGTTGCTCCTCCCTCATAGCTCTTTGATCTTTTAAAATTTCATGGAGGAGGATAGAATGCTCTTGGTGCTCCACTCTTAGTTGTCCCATGTTGGAACTCAATTCTCCTAGGGAGGTGTTAATTTGCTCCCAATAATTTTGTAGAGGAAAGTGCATCCCTTGAGGCATCTCAGGGATTTCATGACGAGGAATTTCCTCATGATCCTGTTGAGGTCCATGAGTGGGCTCTCTTGTTTGCTCCATCCTTTTCTTAGTGATGGGTTTATGAAATGAATCTCTCCATCTCCCATGACTCGGATGTGGAAGCAATTGTCTTCCCTTTCCTCTTTCTAGAGGTTTCTCCGGCCTTTGGTACCATTAATGGTTATAGAAAAACAAAAAAGCAATGCTTTTACCACACCAAACTTAAAAGGTTTGCTCCTCCTCGAGCAAAAGAAGAAAGAAAGTAGTAGAAGAAGAAAAAAATTAGAGGAAAAGGGGGGAGATATGTGGTTCGGCCAAGGGGTAGAAGTAGTGGTTGTAATGTGTGAAAATGGAGGAGTGGTGAGGGGTTTATATAGGGGTAGGGGGAGGTGATTGGTGAAGGGTATTTGGGAAAGAGTGTTATGAAAAGGTGGGAGAGAAAGAGAGAGAGAGAGAGAGAGAGGTGGGGTAGGTGGGGATCCTGTGGGGTCTACAGATCCTGAGGGGTCAAGGACTTATCATCCCTGCTCCATTTAGGCATGCAAAACGCCCATAGAGTGCAATCCTAGCGTTAAACGCCAGGTTGCTGCTTGTTTCTGGCGTTTAACGCCAGCTTTTCTCCCTTTATTGGCGTTTAACGCCAAGTTAGTGCTTGTTTCTGGTGTTAAACGCCATACTGTAGCTTGTTTCTGGCGTTTAACGCCAGCTTGATGCTTCTTTCTGGCGTTAAACACCAGTCTGATGCTTCTTACTGGCGTTTAAATTCCAGTAAGCTCTTCCTCCAGGGTGAGCTGTTTTTAATGCTGTTTTTTATTTTGCTTTGATTTTTGTGACTCCACATGATCATCATCCTAAAGAAAACATACAATAAAAATGAAAAAATAGAAAATTAACACAGATAAGTAAAAATTGGGTTGCCTCCCAATAAGCGCTTCTTTAATGTCTTTAGTTGGACCTTACTGAGCTTTTAATCTAGTTTTAGCTTTGAGCATTCTTTCTCAACATTGCTTTCAAGATAATGCTTGACTCTCTTTCCATTAACAATGAACTTCTTATTAGAATCAATGTCTTGAAGCTCCACATAACCATATGGTGACACACTTGTAATCACATATGGTTCCCTCCACCGGGATTTCAGTTTCGCGGAGAATAATCTGAGCCTAGAGTTAAACAACAGAACCTTTTGTCCTGGTTCAAAGATTCTGGATGATAGTTTCTTATCATGCCACCTTTTTGCTTTCTTATTGTAAATTTTTGTATTTTCGAAAGCATTGAGTCTAAATTCCTCTAGCTCATTTAACTGGAGTAATCTCTTCTCTCCAGCTAACTTAGCATCCAGGTTTATGAATCTGGTTGCTCAGTAGGCCTTATGCTCCAGTTTCACAGGCAAATGACAGCCCTTACCATACACAAGCTGGTATGGAGAAGTCCCTATAGGAGTCTTGAATGCTGTTCTGTATGCCCACAGAGCCTCATCCAAGCTTCTTGCCCAATCCCTTCTACGGGTACTTACAGTCCATTCCAGGATTCTTTTTAGTTCTCTATTAGAGACTTCAGCCTGCCCATTTGTCTGTGGATGATATGGAGTTGCTACTTTGTGGCTAATTCCATATCGGACCATAGCAGAGTAAAGCTGTTTATAGCAGAGTGCCCCCATCACTGATTAGTGCTCTAGGTACACCAAACCTGCTGATGATATGTTTCTGGAGGAACTTCAGCACTGTCTTAATATCATTAGTGGGTGTTACAATGGCCTCTACCCATTTGGATACATAGTCGACTGCCACTAGAATATAAGTGTTTGAGTATGATGGTGGGAACGGCCCCATGAAGTCAATACCCCATACATCAAACAACTCAATCTCTAAGATCCCTTGCTGAGGCATGGCGTAACCATGAAGCAGATTACCAGCTCTCTGGCAGCTGTCATAGTTACGCACAAACTCTCGGGAGTCTTTATAGAGAGTAGGCCAGTAGAAGCCACATTGGAGGACTTTTGTGGCTGTTCGTTCACCTCCAAAATGTCCTCCATATTGTGATCCATGACAATGCCATAAGATCTTCTGTGCTTCTTCTCTAGGCACACACCTATGGATTATTCCGTTTGCACATCTCTTAAAGAGATATGGTTCATCCCACAAGTAGTACTTTGCATCAGTAATTAATTTTTTTATTTGTTGCTTGTTGTACTCCTTGGGTATGAATCTTGCAGCTTTATAGTTTGCAATGTCTGCAAACCATGTTGTTTCCTGAATGGCAAACAATTGCTCATCCGGAAAGGTTTCAGAGATCTCAATAGAGGGAAAGGACGCCCCTTCTACTGGTTCTATCCGGGACAGATGATAAGCAACTTGGTTCTCTGTCCCTTTTCTGTCTCTTATTTCTATATCAAACTCTTGCAGAAGCAACACCCATCTTATGAGCCTGGGTTTTGAATCCTACTTTGTGAGTAGATATTTTAAGAGCAACATGGTCAGTGTGCACAATCACTTTTGATCCTACTAAGTATGATCTAAACTTGTCAATGGGATAAACCACTTCAAGAAATTCTTTTTCTGTGGTTGTGTAATTTTTCTGGACATCATTTAAAACACGACTAGCATAATAAATGACATGCAGAAGCTTCTTATGCCTCTGTCCCAATACTACACCAATGGCATGGTCACTGGCATCACACATTAGTTCGAATGGTAATGTCCAGTATGATGCAGAAATAACTGGTGCTGTGACCAGCTTAGCTTTCAGAGTTTCAAACGCCTGCAGACACTCTGTGTCAAACACAAATGGCGTGTCAACAGCTAGCAGATTGCTTAGAGGTTTTGTAATTTTTGAAAAATCCTTTATAAACCTCCTATAGAATCCTGCATGCCCCAGAAAGCTTCTGATTGCCTTAACATTGGCAGGTAGTGGTAATTTTTCAATTACTTCCACTTTAGCTTGATCCACCTCTATTCCCTTGTTTGAAATTTTATGCCCGAGGACAATTCCTTCAGTCACCATAAAGTGACATTTTTCCCAGTTTAAAACTAGGTTGGTCCCTTGGCATCTTTTTAGAACAAGTGCTAAATGGTCAAGGTAGGAACTGAATGAGTCTCTAAATACTGAAAAGTCATCCATAAAGACTTCCAAAAATTTCTCTACCATATCAGAGAAGATAGAGAGCATGCACCTCTGAAAGGTTGCAGGTGCATTGCAAAGACCAAAAGGCATCCTTCTGTAGACAAACACTCCAGAAGGACATGTGAATGCTGTTTTCTCTTGGTGTTGAGGATCTACTGCAATTTGGTTGTAACCTGAATAGCCATCCAAAAAGCAGTAATATTCATGATCTGCTAGTCTTTCTAGCATCTGGTCTATGAATGGTAAAGGAAAGTGATCCTTCCTGGTGGCTGTATTGAGCCTTCTGTAGTCAATACACATACGCCACCCTGTAACTATTCTTGTAGGAACCAGTTTATTCTTTTCATTATGAATCACTGTCATGCCTCCCTTCTTGGGGACAACTTGGACATGGCTCACCCAGGGGCTATTAGAAATAGGATAGATAATCTTAGCCTCCAATAACTTGGTGACTTCTTTCTGCACCACCTCCTTCATGGCTGGATTTAGCCACCTCTGTGGTTGAACCACTAGCTTAGCATCGTCCTCCAATAGGATCTTGTGCATGCATCTTGCTGGGCTGATGCTCTTAAGATCACTTATGGACCACCCAAGAGCTGTCTTGTGTGTCCTTAGCACTTGAAGTAGTGCTTTCTCTTCCTGTGGATTTAAAGTAGAGCTTATGATCACCGAAAAAGTGTCACCTTCTCCCAAAAATTCATATTTCAGGGATGGTGGTAGTGGTTTGAGCTCGGGTTTAGGAGGTTTCTCCTCTTCCTGAGGATTTTTCAGAGGTTCTTTTATTTTCTCTAGTTCCTCCAAATCAGGCTGAACATCTTTAAAGATGTTCTCTAGCTCTGATTCGAGACTCTCAGCCATGTTGATCTCCTCTACCAGGGAGTCAATAATATCAACACTCATGCGGTCATTTGATGTGTCTGGATGCTGCATAGCTTTGATAGCATTTAACTTAAACTCATCCTCATTGACTCTCAGGGTCACTTCCCCTTTTTGGACATCAATGAGGGTTCGTCCAGTTGCTAAGAAAGGTCTTCCTAGAATGAGAGTTGCTCTCTTGTGCTCCTCCATTTCCAGCACTATAAAGTCAGTGGAAAAGGCAAATGGCCCAACCTTAACAATCATGTCCTCAATTATGCCTGATGGATATTTAATGGAGCCATCAGCAAGTTGAAGACATATCTGGGTTGGTTTGACCTCTTCAGTCAAGCCAAGCTTTCTGATAGTGGATGCAGGGATTAGATTGATACTTGCCCCAAGGTTACAGAGAGCTGTCTTGGTACAAGTACCCTCTAATGTGTATGGTATCATAAAGCTTCCTGGATCCTTAAGCTTTTCTGGTAAGCTTGTTAGAATGACTGCACTGCATTTTTCAGTGAGAAAAACTTTTTCTGTTTCTCTCCAATCCTTCTTATGACTTAAGATCTCTTTCATAAACTTAGCATAAGAGGGTATTTGCTCAAGTGCCTCTGCAAACGGAATCTTTATTTCAAGAGTCCTGAGATAGTCTGCAAAGCAGGCAAATTGTTTATCCTATTCTGCTTGGCGGAGTTTCTGAGGATAAGGCATTTTGGCTTTATATTCTTCAACCTTAATTGCTGCAGGTTTAATTCCTACAGAGGCAGGTTGAGAAGCCTTCTTGAGGGAGTTATTATCAGCACTTGCAGAAGTCTGATCCCTCATTGGCGTTTGAACGCCAGAACTGGACATGGATTGGGCGTTTAACGCCAGATTCCTACCCTTTTCTGGCGTTTGAACGCCAGAACTGGACATGGATTGGGTGTTTAATTCCAGTTTTTCACCCGTTTCTGGCATTTGAACGGCAGACTTATTCCTCTCTGGGCTCTTGCTGTCCTTAGAGGGATTTTGGGTAGTAGGTTGCTCATCCTCTATCAGCTGTTCCTTTCTTGGCTTTTTGCTGCTTTGAGTTGAGATATTTAATGTTTTTCCACTTCTTAATTTAACTGCTTGGCACTCCTCTGTTATCTGTTTTGATAACTGCTGTTTTGTCTGATTCAATTGTGATTCCATATCCTTATTAGCAATTTTGGTTTCTTGTAGCATCTCCTTAAATTCTGCTAACTGCCTTGTTATAGAAAATAGTTGCTGATTGAGTTCAGCAACTTGTTCCTGAGGATTAAAGTCAGTTGATACTGCCTTAGCTTCTTCTTTCATGGAGGACTCATTACTTATGTACAGATGCTGATTTCTAGCAACTATATCGATAAGCTCTTGAGCCTCTTCAATAGTCTTTCTCATGTGTATAGATCCACCAGTTGAGTGGTCTAGAGATATTTGAGCTTTTTCTGTAAGCCCATAGTAGAAGATGTCTAACTGCACCCACTCTGAAAACATTTCAGAGGGGCATTTCCTTAGCATCCCTCTGTACCTCTCCCAGGCGTTATAAAGAGATTCATCATCCTCTTGTTTAAAGCCTTGGATGTCCAGCCTTAGCTGTGTCATCCTTTTTGGAAGGAAATATTGATTTAGGAATTTATCTGATAACTGTTTCCATGTTCTTATGCTTGCTGTAGGTTGGTTATTTAACCACCTCTTAGCTTGATCTTTTACAGCAAATGGAAACAGTAATAATCTATAGACATCCTGATTTACTTCCTTGTCACGTACTGTGTCAGCAATTTGCAAGAACTGTGCCAGAAACTCAATAGGTTCTTCCTGTGGAAGACCGGAATACTGGCAATTTTGCTGCACCATGACAATGAGCTGAGGATTTAGCTCAAAACTGCTTGCTCTGATGGGAGGTATACAGATGCTACTCCCATATGCAGCAGTAATGGGGTTAGCATATGACCCCAGAGTCCTTCTGGACTGTTCATTTCCACTTAAGTCCATGATGGAGAAAAGGGAATTGATATGAATTGCAAATAAAATATATTTTTACTTTTATTTTATAAAAAAATGAATAAATAAAAAAATAAAATAAGATAAAATAATTAGAAATTAAAATATAGATTTCGAAAAGTAAGAGAAAAAGGAAAAATAAATTCGAAAACCAAATTAATTTCTTAATTAAGAAGATTTGAAAAACTTTGGATATGATTTTTGAAAAAGATTTTGAATTTTGAAATTTTAAAACTAAAACAGAAAAAAATAAAAATTTTAAAATAAAAATCTGAATTTTTGAATGAGATTTTCGAAAATTCAATTAGATAGAGAGAAAAGATATTTTTGAAATTAATGAGGAAAGAGAAAAACAGTAAAAATGACACCAAACTTAAATTTTTAGATCAAAACAAAGAAAACAAACAGGAAAGCTTTGAATATAACAATGAACACTAAGAACAACTTTTGAAAAAAAAAATTTTAAGAAACAGAAACAAAAAGAACACCAAACTTAAAAATTTTTTTATATTCTGAGCACTAATAATTCGAAAAAAATTGAAAGAAAAATAAAATCATACAATTGACACTAAACTTAAAATATGAAACTAAACTCAAACAGAAAAACTCAGTTATTAGTTTATAAAAATTTTCGAAAAACTTAAAAAGAGAAAATAAGGATTTTTAAAAAAAAAATTCAACCAAAAACAATAATAGAAGACGCAATTTTAGTGACACTAAACTAACAAGATAACTTTTTTTCCTAATCTAAGCAAGAAAATAAACCGTCAGTTGTCCAAACTCGAACAATCCCCGGCAACGGCGCCAAAAACTTGGTGGACAAATTGTAAATCACACTTTTCACAACTCGTACCACTAACCAGCAAGTGCACTGGGTCGTCCAAGTAATATCTTACGTGAGTAAGGGTCGATCCCACGGAGATTGTCGGCTTGAAGCAAGCTATGGTTATTTTGTAATTCTTAGTCAGGAAATTAATAATAAAAATGATTAGGTTTATAAAGAGTAAATAGCATAAATTAAATGATACTTGTTATGTAGTAATGGAGAACAGATTGAGGATTTGGAGATGCTCTGTCTTCCGAATCTCTGCTTTTCTACTGTCTTTTTCTTCACGCACGCAAGGCTCCTTCCATTGCAAGCTGTATGTTGGTGGATCACCGTTGTCAATGGCTACCATCCGTCCTCTCAGTGAAAATTGTCCAAATGCGCTGTCACCGCACAGCTAATCATCTGTCAGTTCTCACTCATGTTGGAATAGGATCCATTAATCCTTTCGCGTCTGTCACTACGCCCAGCACTCGTGAGTTTGAAGCTCGTCACAGTTATCCCATCCTAGATCCTAGTCGGAATACCACAGATAAGGTTTAGACTTTTTGGATCTCAGGAATGGCCACCAATAGTTCTAGCCTATACCACGAAGACTCTAATCTCACGGATTCGAATGCTTTGTTGTCAGGAGATGCAATTAAACACGTGAACCAGGAATCAAAGAGATACACACTCAATCTAAGGTAGAACGGAAGTGGTTGTCAGGCACGTGTTCATAGGTTGAGAATGGTGATGAGTGTCACGGATCATCACATTCATCAGGGTGAAGTGCGAGTGAATATCTTAGAATAGAAACAAGAGTGATTGAATGAAAAACAGTAGTAATTGCATTAATTCATCGAAACACAGCAGAGCTCCTCACCCCCAACCATGGGGTTTAGAGACTCATGCCATCAGAAATACAATATGAAGTGTAAAAATGTCATGAGGTACAAAATAAATCTCTAAAAGTGGTTTTTATACTAAAGTAATAACCTAGGTTTATAGAAAATGGGTAAACTAAGATAGATAGTGCAGAAATCCACTTTCGGGGCCCACTTGGTGTGTGCTTAGGCTGAGCATTGAAGCTTCCATGTGTAGAAACTTTTTTTGGAGTTAAACGCCAAGTTGCTGCCTGTTTCTGGCGTTTAACTCCAGTTTTTATGCCAGTTCTGGCGTTTAACGCAAGAATAGGGTAAAGACTTGGCGTTAAACGCCAATTTGCATCATCAAAACTTGGGCAAAGTATGGACTATTATATATTGCTGGAAAGCCCTGGATGTCTACTTTCCAACGCAATTAAGAGCGCACCGATTGGGCTTCTGTAACTCTAGAAAATCCATCTCGAGTGCAGGGAGTTCAGAATCCAACAGCATCTGCAGTCCTTTTTCAGCCTTTGAATCAGATTTTTGCTCAGGTCCCTCAATTTCAGCCAGAAAATACCTGAAATTACAGAAAAGTATACAAACTCATAGTAAAGTCTAGAAATGTGATTTTTGCATAAAAACTAATAAAAATATACTAAAAACTAACTAAATCATACTAACAACTACCTAAAAATAATGCCAAAAAGCGTATAAATTATCCGCTCATCATTAGGCGCCACCCTTGCTGAATTTCTGGAGAAGAAGTGTAAACTATTATATATTGTTGGAAAGCTATGGAAGTTTTCTTTCTAATTCCTCTAGAATCACATCAATTGGATCTCTTTAGCTCGAGTTATTCATGTTAGAGTTCAGGAAGGTCAGGGTTGATAGCATCATTCGCTTTCTTCTCTTTTTCTACAGAAACTCCATCAAATCCATCCGAATGCTACCTGAAATAAACAGAATTGTACATGACTCAAAGTAGCATCCATAGTGGCTAAAAGATATTTGAATCTTGATTAAAATCAACAATTTGAATACAAATTCACTAGGAAAAGATAGGAAAGATGCTCATGCATCACAACACCAAACTTGAATTGTTGCTTGTCCTCAAGCAACCAAAAATAATACAAACTTAGGATGTGAATTTGCATGAGAAGTAAGAGTTCAATTAAGCTCATGTCTCTTCTTAAAGTGGGGTTTACACACTAAAAACCCGAATAGTTTTGGCATCTCACTCTCCTTTGAACCAGAAGAATGTCACTGTCATTCGAAATTAGAATCCGAATAATATCATGAATTCTCGAATCTTTTATACTTCAGTTTAATCCTTGAACACAGCAAATTTCCTTTAATTATCTTTTCTGTGGTGCTTTGCACCCTGAGCCTAGCCGTGACTTTAAATGTTTTGTCTCAAGCTCCACTTGACACAAAAATACCACAAGCACTTAGCTGGGGAACTCTCTTTAAGTTCTGATTTTTCTTTCAGTTGCTCCCAGATAGTGGTGCTCAAAGCCTTTGGCATACTCTGTTAAATGCACTTGACCTCGACTCTTAGTGCTCTGTCTCAAGGATAACTTGACACATTGATAAACCCATATTTCATGAGTTCTTTTGTGCTTAATTTGAGTGATTTATACAATCCTTCACCTACTTATTCACATTAATTGCATAGTTTTACTTTCCCTTCCTTATTATATGATGTAAATGAAAAACATGTTTCCTAAGCTTTAAAATCAATTAATTTAATTACCTTTATTTCCATTCGATACCGTGATTAGTGTGTTGAGAAGTTTCAGATTTTCTAAGGCAGAATGACTTAAAGGACGGAAAAGGAAACATACAAAAATGGAAGAAGAAAGCAAAATGGAGCTTTAAGGAAATTGGTATCCACGCGATCGCATGGATGAGGCGATCGCGTGCCAAGCACGAATCAGCAGCGACGCGGCCGCATGACTGACGCGACCGCGCGCCTTAAGCAGAACGCACATGACGCGGTCGCATGACTGACGCGACCGCGTGACAAGGAAAAGCTCCAAATGACGCGACCGCGTGACCCACGCGGACGTGTGACCCACGCGGACGCGTGACAGAGGCCACGCACCAGAATTTACAGAATACGCCCCCAGCGAATTCTGAAGCCCTTTTTGGCCCAGATCCAAGTACAGACAGCATAGACCAGAGGTTATAAAGTGTGGGAATGCACCCATTCAAAGGGAGCTCGCATATTTTACTTTTCAATGATTTAGATTTAGTTGAGAGGGAGATCTTCTCTCTCTCTTTTAGGATTTAGGATTTCTTCTTGTTTTAAGAGTAACTCTGGATCCCAGGTTTAATGTTCTTTTATTTTAGTTTTATTTATTCCAACATTTGAATTGATTATTATAATTTGATTTATGAATTATTCCATGTCACAGATTGTTCTTTGAATTAATGATATTTGAGGTATTTTCAGTTTATGATTGTTCTCTTTGATTTAAGTTATCATTGCTTCCCATCTAAGGACGTCTTTATTATTTCAGCAATTTTACTTTTTTCCCCTTTTGGTTCTGGTTAAGGATTCAGTAACTCAACAGTTATTAAACTCAACATAATTGATAATCATTATCTTGCTAATTGAGATGAACTTAAGTAATCCCAACCTTTTCTTAGGAAATAAATAGGATTCAAAGGCCAGATTAATTAGTCCATTGACTTTCTTTTGCTCTAGTAGAGGTTGACCAAGTGGTGTTTAGATTCAACTTACATTATAGTTGAGAGAGATAACTAAGTTGGACCTCTAATTTCCCTTATCTTGCCAAAAGTTGTTTTATAGTTATTATTTATTTTTAATTGCCATTTAATTCACTCGTCATTTAAATTACTTGCTTCTCACCTTCTAAACCCCGATTACAACCTTTATAACCAATAATAAGAACATACTTCCTCGCAGTTCCTTGAGAAGACGACCCGAGGTTTGAATACTTGATGACAAGTCATCTTAGCCTAGTTTCACTAGCCTTTTTCTTTAGTTTTCAATTGAATTATGCACTTTCTTGAGCCATAAGCAAGCCAATTGGGTAGATTTTCGTGCTTCCTTTGATTTAATCAACCATGTATGAATTCATGCTATTTCATGAGGTTTTATGCTATAATTGTCACATATTATGAAAGAATGAATATCTCATGATTTTGAGCATAGCTTTGATGTGTTTGGATGATTAATGATAGGTGAAGAAAGCTTGGAGAAAGGTTGAAGCAAGAAGGAATGGTTAGGAGGAAGAGAGGACAAAAAGTTTGAGCAAAAGTTTACCTCAAACTTTAGCTCAAACTTTTGGATTAATTGAAAATGAACTAGGAAGCAAAAAGTTGGAGCAAAAGTTAGCCTCAAACTTTTTGGCTAACTTTTGGGCAAAAAGTTGGAGCAAAAGTTAGCCTCAAACTTTTTGGCTAACTTTTGGCATCACAAATCAACACCCTGGAGAGCAAAAGTTTGCGCCAACGTTAGCCCCTAACTTTTTGGCTAACGTTGGCGCATGAAAAATACACCCTGGAGAGCAAAAGTTTGCGCCAACGTTAGCCTCTAACTTTTTGGCTAACGTTGGCGCCATGAGTGTGCAAGGGGAGGCCAACGTTGGAGCAAAAGTTAGACCCCTAACTTTTGCCCCAATGTTGGTATCAGCAAAAGAGGGTGGCTGATGTGAAAAGTTGGAGTAAAAGTTAGCCTCAAACTTTTACTCCAACTTTTACTCAAGCTTTCATGATTCCAACCCGGTTCAATTCGGTTCTTCTCCAAACTCCAAGAGCAATCAACCAAGGCCTCTATCAACCCAATTCCATCAAGAGCAAAGGCCCAATTGAAGGCTTGAAGACCATTTGAAGAAAGTGTATAAATAGCATAGGATTTAAGTTTTTCAGAGAGCTTTTCCTTTAAGTTTTCAGAGAGAGTTTTCGGAGAGTTTTGGTGTTGAGTGAATTTTAAATTTCTAAGTCTTGGGGAAGGAGAATTGAATTCCCTTCCTCTTAGTTTTCTTGCTTTCAATTTCAATTACAACTGTCTTGGATCTTGGGTGGAGAATTGAAGAACTTCTGTTTCAATCTCACCTTGGGATCTTGTTTAATTTTCTGCTTAATTGAATTTCAGTTTCGGTTAATTGCTTTTCATCTACTTTCTTCGCAATCTACATTTCCTTTGCAATTGTTCTTGTTGGATCTAGGAAGGCATTGAGATCTAGACTTGGTTTTCTAGTCTCTTGGGTCCTGAGATCCGGATTTCCCATTTCCCATTCCCTGTTTACTGTTTTCATGCTCATTTACAATTCTATTTTTAAGATCTGGTTCGATTCAAGACATCCTTTACTTCTCTGTTTGTTGCAATTTACTTTTCCTTGTTTAAATTTCTGCAAATCCAACTCCCAATTCCCTTTACAATTCAAGCCATTTACATTTCTTGCACTTTAAGATTCTGCAATTTACATTTCTTGCGTTCTAAGTTTCTGCCGTTTAATTTATTGTTCTTTAAGATTCAGCACTTTAAATTTCAGTCCTCTTTACTTTCATGCAATTTACCCATTCCCTTTACTTTCCATGCAATCTAAATTCTGCAAATCACAAATCACTCAACCAAATCTTGATTCGCTTGACTAAATCAACCACTAAGCTAAAATTGCTCAATCCTTCAATCCCTGTGGGATCGACCTCACTCCCGTGAGTTATTATTACTTGATGCAACCCGGTGCACTTGCCGGTTAGATTTGGGTATTTTGGAGAAATTCGTTTTTCTACAAAAATATCCCATCAAGTTTTTGGTGCCGTTGCCGGGGATTGATTAGATTGACAATGATTAAGTGAGGTGGTGATCTAGATCTAGCATTTTTATTTTCTGTTTCTCTAATTTTCAATTAACCCACTAACTGTTTGAATTTTTGCTTAAGCTAACTAAAACTTCATTCTAGCAGTAGATTGAAGTGTCACTGGTTTATATGTTTCTTATGTTCTGCTTGTATGTCAGGTACAAGAAGAACCACACCCATCTTTCATGAACAAGGCGAAAGAACTCTCAGGAGGTTAAGAAGAGCTGAAAGAGGGAAAAATATTGTTGGAGAAGAGGAATCAGAAGAAGAATTCCAAGATATGGAGGAACATTCAACCAATCCACCTGGTGGAGCAGACAATAACAACAACAACCCACCCCAGAGGAGAGTTTTGGCCTCCTATACCTTTGCAAATGCTAGACATTGTGGAAGCAGCATTCTCACCCCTAATGTCAATGCAAATAACTTTGAATTGAAGCCACAACTCATTACATTGGTCCAAAACAACTGCTCGTTTGGGGGAGGACCATTGGAGGATCCAAATCAACATCTATCTACCTTCTTAAGGATTTGTGACACTGTCAAGTCCAATGGCGTGAATCCTGAGACCTACAAGCTTCTGCTGTTCCCGTTCTTATTAAGGGACAAGGCTGCACAATGGCTTGAAACTTTTCCTCAAGGAAGCATCACTAGCTGGGATGATTTGGTGACTAAATTTCTAGCCAAATTCTATCTACCTCAAAGAGTTATCAGGCTGAAAACTGAGGTGCAAACATTCACACAATTGGATGCTGAAAATCTGTATGAAGCATGGGAGAGATACAAGGCTCTGCTGAGGAAATGTCCACCAGAAATGTTCGCTGAGTGGGACAAGCTACAGAACTTCTATGAAGAACTCACTCTAAAGGCTCAAGAATCACTTGACCACTCAGCTGGAGGATCATTGCAACTGATGAAAACAGCAGAAGAAGCTCAAAATCTTATTGACATGGTGACCAACAATCAATATTTCTTTGCTCACCAAAGAAATCGCCAACCATCACAAAGGAGAAAAGTAATGGAGTTAGAAGGAGTGGACTCAATCTTGGCTCAAAACAAGATGATGCAGCAGCAAATTCAACAACAATTTGAGCAAATGGCCAAGAGGATTGATAGCCTCCAAGTTGCAGCAGTTAACAAAAGCCAACCATCATCCACATGGGGACAAAATGAAGAAACTCAAGAAGAACAACAACAAGAGCAAGTATAGTATATGCACAACCAAGGACCAAATGAAGTGTATGGCGATACATACAATCCATCCTGGAAGAACCACCCAAACCTCAGATGGGGAGATAATCACACCCAAAACCAACAACCATGGCAGAGAAACTCAAACCAAAACAACCCAAGAAGCAACCAAAACCACAACCAGCAGCAAACTAACCAGAACCCCTATAGAAAACCTCAAAACAACTACCCCAACCCCAACCAGTACCAATCCAATAACCAACCCACCAACCAAAATGCCTACCATCCACCACCCACATCTCATAACCCACCTCAAGTATCACCTGAATCTCAAAGACTCACTAACTTGGAGACCTTGATGGATAAATTGTTGAAACACCAGGAAATGACAACCAAGAATCATGAAGCCTCCATAAAGAGCCTAGAGAGGCAGATGGGGCAAATCTCCAAGCAGATCTCTATTGAGAGACCTTCAAGCTCTCTGCCGAGTGACACAATTCCAAATCCTAAGGAAGAATGCAAGGCAATACAATTAAGGAGTGGGAAAACATTGATGAGCAATAATGACATTACAAAGAAGCAAGCAGAGAGCAGCAAAAGGCCAATAGAAGATGAGGAGCAAACAGAGGCAGATGAAACCAAGGATCGAGTTGTGATGCCAAACAAGAGCATTGAGAAACTCAAAGAAAAGGACAACCAACCACATGGTTCAAAAGAAGTAACTCAGGGATAGCAGCAAATAGGAAAGAGCATCACACCTCCACTGCCATATCCCCAGAGGTTCAACAAAGAGACTAAGGACCAACAATTTCATAAGTTCCTTGAGACTTTCAAAAAGCTGGAAATCAATATTCCCTTGGCTGAAGCACTTGAGCAAATGCCTCTGTATGCCAAGTTTTTGAAGGAGCTTATCAACAAGAAAAGAAGTTGGGATGAGAAAGAAACCATACTGCTTACTGAGGAATGCAGAGCCCTGATTCAAAAAGGACTTCCTCCTAAGCTTGAGGACCCAGGGAGCTTTTTGCTACCTTGCACCATTGGGGAATTAACCATCACTAAAGCAATGTGCGATCTAGGAGCAAGTATCAACTTTATACCATCCTCCTTGGTAAAAAAGTTGCATATAGAAGAAGTTAAACCAGTACAAATATCTCTAGAGCTAGTAGATAAGTCAACAGTATACCCCAGGGGTATGATTGAAAACCTTCTGGTCAAGGTGGACAATTTCATATACCCTGCAGATTTTGTGGTTCTGGATTCAGATGGGGATGATGGCAACTCTATTATACTGGGAAGGCCATTCTTGGCCACTGCTAGAGCTATCATAGACATAGAGCAAGGAGAACTAACTCTTAGGATGCATGATAAGAGTGTCACTCTGAAGGTATTACCAGAAGCCCAGTTTAGTAATAGGAGGAGGGACTCGATGGAAATTGACAAGGTGATTCACAAAAATATCCCAAGGCAGAAGATTGTGCAGAAGGATAAAAAAGTCCAAGAGGATATTGGAGTATTAGCCACTGAAGAGAGAAATCCCCAAGGTAAGTCTACAGCCATAAAAGAAAGATCAACAAAAAAGGGGATGAAACACAGAAACAAAACAAAAAGGGGTTGGAAGAACAGGAAGATTCCAACAGATGGGCTTTCCAAAGGTGACAAAGTGCAATTGATATATCAACAACTCGGAGCAAGCCGACAGACTGATGACTATTACAATGTCAGCAACATACTCTCGTTGGAACATGCTGAAATTGAACACCAGAGAACAAAGAGGAGGATCACAGTCAGGGGAGACAAGTTGAGGCACTACAACCCTCAACCACCATAAAAGAAAGCTCCAATGTCAAGCTAGTGACAATAAAAGAGCGCTCCATGGGAGGCAACCCATGATTTAAGATTTATGTCATTTTAAATTCAATAAGTTATGATCATCTGAGCATGAAATTTATTTTCATAGACGTACTCAATGAATGCATGCAAATTTTTTTCATATGCTAAGACTTCTAAAGTTTGGTGTGCCTTCAAGCACACCAAACCAGTGTTACAAACATTTTCATACTATATGCCTAGCATATGACCAAACACTAAGTTTGGTGTTTCTCTTCTCATGAAAATAAAAAAATCATGCATCAATGATCATACATTATCTCTTACTGAGACTTTTCAATTAAAAAGAAATCATATTCTGTGATGAAGACATCAATTGTGATTTACTACTAGCATCTCACATTTACCCCTTAAGCAAGATACAAGTTTGGTGTTCACCAAACTTTGATGCACGGATTTAGAGACACAATTGATCCTTCATGAAAAAAAAAAGAGAGAAAAAGGAAAATTATGATGAAAACATTTCTTATAAACATTTGACCAAGAATGACATTGGGGATTTCAATTTCACTAGTTGGAGGAAGAAACACATATTTTCTACTATATGACCAAACATTAAGTTTGGTGTCCTCCAAGAAAAGTTACGGTTCAAATGGATATAAGGAATGGTTATTCATATAGTGTTAATGAAAAGAAGCACTCTTGCCACAGTTTGATAAAACTAATGCTTGTTGTCTTGTTGTGATGACTAGGTGATCAAAGAACACTCTATGAAAGAGACAAGACAAAGGAAAGCATAGCATGAGGACAAAATCTCATCACATGCCTCAAAAAGAGAATCTGCCACTCCTTGAGATGATCACGGCAAAGACAATTGAAGAAGCAAGCTTTGTCTTCATTCATCCTTACATGCACACCTTTGATTCACATAGTATCTAATTGCATCCTAGCCCTTCATTGTTCATTTAAATAACATACCACCTCCAAGCCATGCATGTGACCGAACCTTTGCACTCCAACCATTTAAACTTCCCTTCATCATTTCTCATCATAACAAGCTCGGCCTCAAATTTCATCCTTCTCCAAACACACATCAAAATCTCTAACATTCTTCACACTCCCTTTAACCTCAAGAGTCTCAAACAACCAAGTGATCATGGCCTCTTCCTCAAGAACCAAATGAAGAAGAGGGAAAGATCCCATGGTGGAGGAGAGCACCCCTGAATATGACCGATGGAGATTCAAATCTCGGTACCATCAGATGCAAATTGAATGGATGAATGAGAAGAAGATATATCCAGAAATTCCACTCTTGCTGCCGGATGATGGATGCCAAGAAATGAAGGACAAAATTCGAAAGAGGAGGTGGGAGGAACTCATATCACCAATCACCCGAATCAATGCTAATATCATAAGAGAGTTCTATGCCAATGTCTCAAGGCTTGACATGAGTGAGGCCCCAACATACAAGAGCTATGTGCGGGGAGTAGAAGTAGACTTTAGCTCGGATGCAATCAAGAAAGTCTTGGGACTAAAATCAGTCCGCTTTAGTGAACCAGGATACCACCAAAGGGTAAATGGTGATCCGGATTATGATGGTATTGCTAGAGATATATGTATGGAAAACTCAGAGTGGGAAGGAGATGACAAGAACAAATACAAGTATTTGAAGAGAGTTAACCTTACCCCGGAAGCAAAGGATGGTATGAGTTGTTGAAAAGATCAATTCTGGGCACAGTAAACACCTCAGAAGTTAACAAGAATAGAGCTATTATGTTGCATTGCATAATTGTGGGAGGAGAGGTAAAAGTTCATGAAATTCTGGCAAAGGACATCCAAAAGCTTGCTGAGAAGAACTCGGCCAGGTCTTGGTTATACTATCCAAGTACCATTTGGAGGTTGTGTGCAAAAGCTAAAGTGCCAATGGAAGAGGAGAATCCAATGTGGTTAAGCCAAGGCATGCCTATAACCATTGAAAGAATGATGATGGCTCTTGAAGCACATCAAGGCCGAAGACCACATGGAAGAAGGCAGAGAGAAGAACCAATGGAGGGAGAAGAATTACAAGAGGAAGAAGAGCCACAAGAGGAGGAGGAACAGCAGCACATTCCTCTACATAACAATCTGGACATGACTCAAATGCAGGAAGAAATTGGAAGATTATCACAACAGTACATGAGAATTCAAGAAAGGCAAGAGGAATACCATTCACTATACATGAAAAACCAACAAGCACAAGAAGAACGGGAGCTAAGAATGATGAACAAACAAAGTGAATTCGAGTCAAGATTCCTTGTGATGCAAGAAGAACATGCTTTTCAATCTCATGAATCATTTGGAAAGTTGGAACAAATGCAAGCTGAAAATTTGAGGGCTCTCAAAGAGTTCACAACACTCCAAGATGCAAGATATGAAGTCCAAGCCGACTACAACATAAATAGTCAAATCAAGCTGAGCTATATTGGAGAGCATCTGCACAACATGGATCTAGCTTTTCCAAATTTTGATGAATTCTTCAAAAGGAGAAGTGAGATAGAAGTAAGCAACGCAATGAAGCTTGAAGATAGAGTAGAGGAAGCGATGAATAGAGCTGGTTTCTGGCGGGATCAACAGACAACAGACATGGACACAGGGAACACAAGCAACCAGGTGTATGAAAGAAGAAAGAAAAAGCATGACAAATAAAAGGTGGACTTGCTCCTCGTTCATCACTACAAAGAAAAAAAAGCATGCATTATGTCTGTTTTAAGTGGTCCTTGCATCTTTAAGTAGTTCTTATAATTAATAGTCTTTGCATCATGTTTGTTTCTCTTAGAATAAGTAAGCTAGTCTATGTGTGTGCTTGTGTGTTTACTTTCACTGAACAAAAAGCATGCTTTGTCCCCTGCATTTTCAATTCAATAAAAGAAATGTTTGAATGTGAAGTGAGATAGTTCTCTGTTAGATAGAAGTACAATAAAAGTAAGTGGTGGTGTGTGTGTGATTGTATGATAGCTCACTTTTAGTGAATAAGAGAACTAGGATGTCTCCTTCTAAGTAGAAAGTGGCCTACTGTCTATGAATCTCAATCAAATAAAAGTCCTTGGTTAGAAAGAAAAACAAAAAGAAAGAAAAAAAGGGGAGAAAAGAAATAGCCAAAGAGTGGCAGAACAAAAGAAAAACAAAAAGAAACAAAGCTGGACACCAATAGCTTGAACCTTAGAACATATGCCTGTGGTGTCTTTGTATTAGGATCTGCTTGGATTATTAAGCTCTTTGGAGTGCATCAACACTTGATGACTTGGGTTAACTAACCCGGGATCATCAGCTGAAAGTCCACTATCAAGAGCAACCTAACTACAAGGCATTTAGTAGCCCAAAGAGGTGCTGGGCATCAATGTTCTAAGAAGGAATGTGAGCCAAGTGTCTATAGTGAATAATGTGTCAAGTATAAAGAAAAGGAAATGAACTTGCTACACATGAAACTCAAATAAAGCTTATGAACAAGATAATAGCCAAGGATAAAGGAATAATGATAGGTCATAGCAGTATGTTACTTGAAGCTTGAAGGAGGCTTTCTAGGCTTAAGAATCAATAAGAGGTGAGTGTGTACATATCCACATAAAACCCCATGAACTACCAATAACACTCTACTAGCATGAACATCCTCTTCCATTTCATTCTTTCTTCTCAATAAATCATTTCTTGCTTGGGGACAAGCAAGCTTTAAGTTTAGTGTTGTGATAACAAGTCATCTTAGCCTAGTTTCACTAGCCTTTTTCTTTAGTTTTCAATTGAATTATGCACTTTCTTGAGCCATAAGCAAGCCAATTGGGTAGATTTTCGTGCTTCCTTTGATTTAATCAACCATGTATGAATTCATGCTATTTCATGAGGTTTTATGCTATAATTGTCACATATTATGAAAGAATGAATATCTCATGATTTTGAGCATAGCTTTGATGTGTTTGGATGATTAATGATAGGTGAAGAAAGCTTGGAGAAAGGTTGAAGCAAGAAGGAATGGTTAGGAGGAAGAGAGGACAAAAAGTTTGAGCAAAAGTTTGCCTCAAACTTTAGCTCAAACTTTTGGATTAATTGAAAATGAACCAGGAAGCAAAAAGTTGGAGCAAAAGTTAGCCTCAAACTTTTGGCTAACTTTTGGGCAAAAGTTGGAGCAAAAGTTAGCCTCAAACTTTTTGGCTAACTTTTGGGCAAAAAGCTGGAGCAAAAGTTAGCCTCAAACTTTTGGCTAACTTTTGGCATCACAAATCAACACCCTGGAGAGCAAAAGTTTGCGCCAACGTTAGCCCCTAACTTTTGGCTAACGTTGGCGCATGAAAAATACACCCTGGAGAGCAAAAGTTTGCGCCAACGTTAGCCTCTAACTTTTTGGCTAACGTTGGCGCCATGAGTGTGCAAGGGGAGGCCAACGTTGGAGCAAAAGTTAGACCCCTAACTTTTGCCCCAACGTTGGTATCAGCAAAGAGGGTGGCTGATGTGAAAAGTGGAGTAAAAGTTAGCCTCAAACTTTTACTCCAACTTTACTCAAGCTTTCATGATTCCAACCCGGTTCAATTCGGTTCTTCTCCAAACTCCAAGAGCAATCAACCAAGGCCTCTATCAACCCAATTCCATCAAGAGCAAAGGCCCAATTGAAGGCTTGAAGACCATTTGAAGAAAGTGTATAAATAGCATAGGATTTAAGTTTTCAGAGAGCTTTCCTTTAAGTTTTCAGAGAGAGTTTCGGAGAGTTTGGTGTTGAGTGAATTTTAAATTCTAAGTCTTGGGAAGGAGAATTGAATTCCTTCCTCTTAGTTTCTTGCTTTCAATTCAATTACAACTGTCTTGGATCTTGGGTGGAGAATTGAAGAACTTCTGTTTCAATCTCACCTTGGGATCTTGTTTAATTTTCTGCTTAATTGAATTTCAGTTTCGGTTAATTGCTTTTCATCTACTTTCTTCGCAATCTACATTTCCTTTGCAATTGTTCTTGTTGGATCTAGGAAGGCATTGAGATCTAGACTTGGTTTTCTAGTCTCTTGGGTCCTGAGATCCGGATTTCCCATTTCCCATTCCCTGTTTACTGTTTTCATGCTCATTTACAATTCTGTTTTTAAGATCCGGTTCAATTCAAGACATCCTTTACTTCTCTGTTTGTTGCAATTTACTTTTCCTTGTTTAAATTTCTGCAAATCCAACTCCCAATTCCCTTTACAATTCAAGCCATTTACATTTCTTGCACTTAGATTTGCAATTTACATTTCTTGCGTTCTAAGTTTCTTCCGTTTAATTTCTTGTTCTTTAGATTCAGCACTTTAAATTTCAGTCCTCTTTACTTTCATGCAATTTACCCATTCCTTTACTTATCCATTGC